>NC_081554.1:74389543-74602043 GCF_963082655.1 Stomoxys calcitrans | reverse complement strand
CATGTCGAAGGTCATGGGAGAATCCGTTGTACAAAATTTCAGCCAAGTCAGATAATAATTACGCCTTATAGGGGCTGAAGAAGTCTAGATCCAAGATTGGTTTATATGGCAGCTATATGAAATCATAGACCGATATGGGCCACTTATAATCCCAATTGAACTGAAACAATAAGAAGTATTTGTGCAAAATTTCAAGTGGCTAACTTAACTGCTTTGAATGTTAGTGTGCATTTGACAGACAGAAAAAAGTATAGCCCATCCTATTTTTTTTTTGCAAATTTTGCCCATGAACATTCCCCTATGGAACAGGGGCAAACTTCTCATATATCAACGCAGTGCATTCCGATTCAAGTTTAAGCTCAATGATAAAGGGCCTCCTTTGTATAGGCGAGTCCGAACGGCGTACCGCATTGCGACACCTCTTTGGAGAGAAGTTTTACATGGCATTGTTCCTTACAAATGTTGCCAGCATTAGGAGGGGAAAACCACCGCTGAAAATTTTTTCTGATGGTCTCGCCAGGTTTCGAACCCAGGCGTTCAGCGTTATAGGCGGACATGCTAACCTCTGCGCTACGGTGGCCTCCGCCTTTTATGGGGCCAAGACTTTAAATCGAGAAATCGGTCTATAAAGCAGCTATACCCAAATCTGAACCGATCTGAACCAAATTGTAGAAAGATGTTGAAGAGCCTATCGCTACTCATTGCCCCAAATTTCACCTAAATGGGATAATAAATGTGGCTTTAATGGACCCAAAACCTTACATCGAGAGATCGGTCTACATGGAAGCTATATCCAAATCTGGACCGATCTGGGCCGAATAAAAGAAGGATGTCGAAGGGCTTACCACAACTCACTGTCCCAAATTTCGGCGAAATAGGACAATAAAAGCGCCTTTTATGGGCCCAAAACCATATATCGAGAGATCGGTCTATATGGCAGCTATATCGAAATCTGGACCGATCTGGATCAAATTGAAGAAAGATGTCTAACGGTTTAACACAACTCACTGTCCCAAATTTTGGCGAAATTGGACAATAAATGCTACTTTTATGGGCCAAAACCTTAAATCGAGAGATCAGTCTATATGGCAGCTATATCCAAATCTGAACCGATCTGGGCCGAATAGAAGAAGGATGTCGAAGAGCCTAACGCAACTCAATGTCCCAAATTTCGGCGAAATCGGACAATAAATGCGAGTTTTATGGGCCCAAGACCTTAAATTGAGAGATCGGTCTATATGGCAGCTATATCCAAATCTGAACCGATCTGGGCCAAATGGAAGAAGGATGTCGCGGGGCCTAACACAACTCATTGCCCCAAGTTTCAGCTAAATGGGATAATAAATGTGGCTTTGATGGACCTAAGACCCTAAATCGGGGGATCAGTCTATATGGGGGCTATATCAAGATATAGTCCGATATAGCCCATCTTCGAACTTAACCTGTATATGGACAAAAAAAGAACTTGTGGAAAGTTTAAGCTCAATATCCCTTTTTTAAGGACTGTAGCGTGATTTCAACAGACAGACGGTAGGACAGACCGACGGACATGGCTAGAGTATATATGCTTCATAGGGTCGGAAATGGATATTTCGATGTGTTACAAACGGAATGAATATACCCCCATCCTTCGGTGGTGGGTATAAAAATAAGGATGGACAATTTGTGAATGGATAATGATATCTTCAAGGTTATAGCTGAGGTGTTTTCGAGACAATGTGCAGAATTTCAAGGACCTCGAAAGTACGGATGTCCATAGGCAGGTCTTCAAATATGCTGCTTAAAGTGCTAAAAAACCCTACAACAAATAGTGTCCAAGATATTCGAGTAGCATTTTTTTTTTAAATTTTCGCAGAGGTTTGTCTTTTAATTTGTTGTTTGTAAAGGCGTTTTTACCCTATTTACAGTTTTTTAACTTGTTACTAGAATTTCTGATCTGTATCCGATCGGTCAATAACCAATAACAGAACAAACGAATAATCTTACCTACTATTCGTTGATTTATACACTGACTACGATGTATATTTTTGGTATATATTCACAACTATTTGCATAGAACAGATGTCATTTAATGACAAGTGCATTTTTCCGTTGCCTTTGCATGAATTCCCATGAAATCCAATTCTGAAAAATATTTAAATATTCTAATTCAGTATTATTAATCCAATGAATTTCTGCATAAAGCAACGCGCTTGATGATTAGTAGACCGGCCACCCTGTCGTATGAGCATTTTTTCACAGCATTCCAGTTCAAATATGTTACTCATACGCACCATATACACAGAAAGTAATTGAAAAGTATGCAGCTGTCTATTCAACCAATATATGGCACACACAAATTACCATGGTGAATGTGAACAAATTTGTTCAAAAACCTCTGAAAATTGCTTCACATATTTTTATTTAACATTTTATTTCCCCTTATTGGCAACGTTTTGTTGTAATGTACATACTTTACAACAGTCATATGGAGAATTTGTTTTCAACCAAATCACCACCTTGATGTGCATGCACGTCAGTTTGTGTAACAAAGTTTCGTTCAATTTGTTTTGTGAGTGAGAAGTTATATTAGTTTCGCCATTGTTGGCTGACATGAAAGTAAAACCAAACGCATAAAATTTGAAACATATTTTGCATTTTTTCCCAGTTGTGGGTTTACGAATGTTTTCAATGGTTTTGTAGAGAGTACAAATAAATTTCATAGCCGTTAACAACAATTTGTGAAAGAGGGGAAAATTATAAAAATATGTACATATGAAGACCGAGATGGAACATATACCGAGATAGAATAAAACAAGTAAAAGCGTGCTAAGTCGGGCCGGGCCGATTCTTGGGTGCCCACCAGCATGGATTCCGCTAAAAATATACCTTACTGTACTTATTAGGATAGGTTAGGTTGAAAAGAGGGTGCAGATATCAATCAGCCCCATGCCACTATGGTCAAACACCTAAGGCGATAATCGGATTGTTGTGCGCTCAAGATACTAACAAGTAAAAGGCGTTCAGTTCGGCCGGCCTAAACTTTGGATACCCACCATCTCGGGTATATATGATCCGATTAAATTAAATTTAATAGCTTGTGCACCCAAATTTGACACGGATATTGAGTGGGCTAATAAATAAAATTTTGTATTTCAAATTTCAACACCATCGGGTAATAAATTAAACTTTTATGATCAGACCCTTAATCGGCACATCGCTCTATATGACAGTTATATCTAAATACAGTCCGATCTTTACCATATTTGGGTCGGATAGCGGGTGGCCTAAAACTATTTACTGTTTCAAATTTCAGCGAAATCGGATAAAAAATAAAGCTCTTATTCGCTTCAGACCCTTTATCGGGATATCGGTCTGTATGGCAGCTATACATAAATATAGTCCGATTTGATCCATATTGAGGTCATATATCAGAAAGCTTAAGATAGCAATCTGTTGCAAATGTCAGCGAAATCGAAAATGGTACCCTTATCGGGAGATCGGTCAATATGGCAGCTATATCTAAATATAGTCCGATCCGAACCAAATTTCGGTCAGATATTGGGAGGCTTAAAATAACTTACTGTTTTAAATTTCAGCGAAATCGGGTAATAAATAAAACTATTATGGGTTTCAGACCCTTTATCGGGAGACCGGTCTATATGGTAGCTATATCTTAATATAGTCCGATCTGAACCATATTTGGGTTAGTTGTCGGGAAGTTTTTAACTACTCACTGTTTCAAATTTCAGCGAAATCGGATAATAAATAAGGCTTTTGTGGGCTTCAGACCCTCTATCGGGAAATCGGTCTATATGGCAGCTATATCTAAATATGGACCGATACAATCCATAATTAGGTAACTCGAGTTAAATCGGGTAATAAATAAAGATTTTATGGTCTTCAGACTCTTTATCGGGAGATCGGTCTATATGGTAGTTATATCTAAATATAGTCCGATCTGAACCATTTTAGGTCAGTTGTAGGGAAGCCTTAAAGTACAATTTGTTTCAAATTTCAGCAAAATCGGATGAAAAATAAAATTTTTATGGACATTAAACCCTTTACAGGAAAATTGGTCTATATAGCAGCTATATCCAAATATAATCGGATTTGGCTCGTTCAAGAACTTCACCAGCGTGCATCAAAAAGACGTGTCCGTGCCAAATTTCAGCTCAATATCTCAATTTTTGAAGGCCGTAGAGTGATTACAACAGACAGACGGACAGACGGACAAACACATGGACATCGTTAAATCGTCTTAGAATTTTACGACGATCCGAAATATATATACTTTTTAGGGTCGGAAATTGATACTTCGATGTGTTGCAAATGGAATGAATAAATGAATATACCCCCTATCCTACGGTGGTGGGTATAAAAAAGTAACTCGAAAAAGAAAATCTAAGTTTAATTCCGTGCTACTTACAAAATTCTTAATTGTTTTCAATGACACGCCCCTAAATTGGTTCATGTCTGGTATTGTGTCACCACCGAAGTGCTGGTATCTGTTAGACGCAAAAGCCAGGCAATGACATTGAAAATGCTCCAACGTCTCATCATCTTTCCCTCATGCCCTACACATGCTATCACTTGCCGCACCGATATTACATACCCTTATGGACTGAGTTTGTATTTGAATTATTTTCTAGCAATCAAATCGGGAATTGATTGAGGCTTCAATGGCATTAAGAAGTCATATCGGGATATCGGTATCACCCGGTCGATACAGGATAGCTGTGAGCACCACAAAAGCTGGAACTTTGAGCTCCGACTTGTGTGGTGTCCATCGTTATCACGGGAAGCTTAGCTGAAGCTTAGCAGAAAGCGTGCCAATGATACTCGAAAGTACAAGGCGAGTTATTGGCGCATTCAAATAACCAATGGCCAACATCAGCGTCTGTTCCCAGGTTAGGGGCGGCTAGCCACGACCGGAAAACTATAAGAAACAAAGGAATAGTAAAAACTGACCCCCCCAATGTTGACGACCAATGGAAACGAAAAAAGAACCACGATTTGCGAATCTCCACCTGGAATGTCTGCACTCTTTATAGAGAAGGTGCAGTATACGCGCTGGCGGATGTATTAGAGAAGTACAAGGCAAATATAACCGCCTTACAGGAAGTGCGATGGACTGGGAATGGCGTCACTACAACACCAAACGGTGACGAACTATACTATAGTTGCCATAACACGAGGCATGAATTTGGCTGTGGAATTGTGGTTAGTCGGAGACTAAAACACCTTGTCTCGGATATGGATTGTGCCCTCCAGATTGGTTTATAAGGCAGCTATATCAAAACGTTGACCGATATAGCCCATTTACAATCCCAACCGACCTACTTTAATACAAAGTATTTTTGCGAAATTTCTAGCGGCTAGCTTCACTCCTTCGAAAGTTAGAGTGCTTTCGAGAAACAGACGGACGGACGGACAGACGGACGGACATGGCTACTTAAAATGTCATGACGATCAAGAATATATATACTTTATGGGATCCTAGATGAATATTTCGAGTAGTTACAAACAGCGCCCAACCCCAAAACCTACCAAATATATATATGTACGCCAATCACGACAATATGGGACTCAAATGAAAGGTATTTAAGATTAGAAAACCTATCAGATATCCAATTGTCGGACCAAGTGTTTGGGGCACCACCCCAACCGCCAAAACACCCCTAAATCGGACATACTTACCGACCAAGGCAGTATGGGACTCAAGTGAAAGGTATTTGCGAGAAAATTACGAATCTGATATCCAAATTTGGAACAAAGTTTCTGGGGCTCCACCCCTTCCTCAAAACAACCCCCAAACATGACTTATTGACAGACCATGGCAATATGGGGCTTAAATAAAAGGTATTTGAGTGTTGAATACGAATCTGATATCCAGAGGTGGGACCAAGTGCTTGGGGGGCCGCCCATCCCCCAAAGAGGAAAAAGTTACGACCATAGCAATATGGGGCTCAAATGAAAGGTCTTCGGAAGTAAAGCAAGAATCTGATATCAATATTCGGGAAGAGTGTATATGGGGCAAATAGGAAGTATTTGCTGACCATTCCAATTTGTGGCTCAAATAAGAGGGTTTTAGAGTATAACACGAATCTGATATAAATTTTCAAAGCCAAGTCACTAAGTGGCCGCCCCTTCCCCCGAAACACCTACCAAACCGGTCATGTTTGTCGACTATGGAAAAATCGAGCTCAAAAAATCGGAGTAGACCATGAATCTGACATCAACATTCGGGACCAACTGTCTAGCAGATATCCCAACACTATAACAACCTCCAAGTAGGACGTATTTGCTCACCAACACAATTTGGGTCTTAAAGACACTGGAGCTCGATATTCATAGTTTTTAGGGCCCATACCCCAAACCGAACATATTTGCTGGCCTTTTCAATAAGGGGTTTAAGTGAATGGTATTTGAGATTAGAAAACGAGTTTGATATCCCATTATGAGGCTAATGGCAATATGGGGTTCAAATATATGAGAATAAAGCACGTTGCCGATATATTTTTGCGGCTTAGTGTTTGGGGGGCCACCCCACTCCCCAAAATACCCCTAAATCGGACATATTTACCGACCATGTCAATGTGGGGCTTAAATGAAACGAATTAGGGGGTTGAGCAAGAATTGACATCCACTTTCGGGACCAATTTTTTTGGGGTTTACCCCTTTCCAAAAATACCCCACAAACAGCAATTTTTTGCTAACCATCGCAATATGGGACTCAAATTGAGGTATTAGGGAGAAGAATACGATTTTGATATCCAAATGTAGGACCATGTATTGTAGGCATCATCCCTTCCTCAAAACACCTCCCAGAGGATAAGAATTTTTGGACCATGCCAATATGTGGCTCAAATGAAAGTTATTTGAGATTAAAACACGAATTTGATAACCAATCTTGGGGCCATGTATTTGGGGAACGCCTCATCCTGTAAACTCCCCTCAAAGCCAATTGCAATATGGGGTTTAAAAAATGGTATTTGAGGGAACAGCACGATGCTGATATTTTTTCAGGGCCACCACCGAAAACACACCTAAATCAGATATCAAGAGAATGTCGGGCTGAGATAAAGTATTTTAGGGATGGAGTACACCTTACATCCATACTAGAAATTTGTGACCATCTATCATTTGTAGACTGTTCGTCAAGCGATGTACTATTTGCGTAGCCTGGTATTACACCAAAAGCTCTTTAATTATCGAAAATAAATATTCCAAGTTAAATTTTTTTCCATATAAAGTACAGAAAGCGCAGCGGAGCGGGCCCTGCCCAGCTAGTATTCAAATAAAAACTGATATGTCCAATTTGCAATCTCCATGACTTTCATCAGTATGAAAGAGCTGATCAAACTGTTAGCTATTTGGCAGTATTCGAAACATAGTAGCTAGTCCCCATGCCTAAGAATATTCTTCCATTTGAGAGTGGTTTGATTTAAAATATACCACATAGCTTCAGTCCTCACTAAGCATACAAATTTATATTCCTATCTCTACCACCAATCATTGAGTAGATCCAATGGGGACCATTGGCTACACACAACAAAATGGTAAACAAAATAATCCATAGCTATACTCGAAGTAACTACCTTACCTAAATTTCCACAAAATATTTGAATAACTAAATATCAGTTTTCCAACGTCACAAACACACAAAAAATTCTTTTAATAGGATTTTTGCATGACCACTCGAACATGAAAACATCTCAATGTGCCTGACGACTGATGCTTGAAAGCTATACATGAGCACTGCCACTGGAGTTCAAAGGTGCTTCATTCCAAACTGTTCAAGTATTTAAATATGGGAATACTAAATGGAAGTGTGGTATGAGCTTCCAAATAGGAATGATGAATAATATGCACATATTCACGATTGGAATGAGAGATTGAAATCACCTTAGAGAAATAAAAATTGAATAATGTTGTATTGAAAGGTGAGGTGGTCAAAGAAAAAAGACATTCTAAAACCAGTAAGAAAAGACAAAAGTCGGGCTGAGCCGACTTATAATATCTTACACCACCAAGTCTACGCACTACATATAATACAAGGAACCTATGTTGAAATGTAGTCAGACCTTAAATTTGCATACCTATTGCAATATTGAACAGAACATTGTAAAATTTTCATACCATAGGACCCAAATTATGGCTACTACAGCCTTAAAGGGCCATTCTTGATTAAAGATATATATGGAAGCTATAGCAAAATCTGGACCGACTTTGATGAAATTAAGCACACATAATATTACTTTCAATAAAACACCTTTCGCTAAATAAGGTTAGCTTAGATTAGGTTTAAGTGCCAATCTGCCATCAGATTCACTTAGACGTATTCGTCCATTGTGATACCACAGGAACCGAAGAAGGAAGATGCCTTCTAGTTCCCACGATTGAACTACCCAGATCGCTTTAAAAAACCCAATAACTTGCGAATGTTCACATCCGCTAAAAGAAATGAGAACCTAAAGTGGAACTCTTTCGGACTCCCAGTGCGAGACACACACACAGAAGGTGTTCTATAGCATCTTCTTCTTCGATGCCCTCACAGCTTCTGCAAAAGTCGTTGCTGGCAACCTTCAGTCTGTCAGCATGTTTTCCGATTAGACAGTGACCTGTCATGACGGACACAATGACTGAGACGTCTGTTCTAGCCAACGACAGCAAAGCAGTAGACCTCTTCAGGTCTAGATTAGGCCACATAGTTTTGAAATGCTCACAGCCGCCTCTTTGTGACCATCTATCATTTGTTGTCCTTCGAGCCTGGGCCTGAAAACTTAACTTACATGTCGCTAGAGGCATACCCACAGATTCCAGTATCCCTGTAATGTGTAGAGTAGTTCCTAGTCCCATAAGCTCGTCCGCTTTACAATTCCCCGGGATATCTCTGAGGCCCGGCAACCAGAACAGGTGAATTTTGAACTGTTCATGTTTTCCGATTAGACAGTGACCTTTCATGACGGACACAATGACTGAGACGCCTGTTCTAGCCAATGACAGCAAAGCAGTAGACCTCTTCAGGTCTAGATTAGGCCACATAGTTTTGGAATGCTCACAGCCGCCTCTTTGTGACCATCTATCATTCGTTGTTCTTCGGGTCTGGCCCTAAAAACTAAGCTTACATGTTGCTAGAGCCATACCCACAGATTCCAGTAGCCCTGGAACGTGTAAGGTAGTTCCTAGTCCCACAAGCTCGTCCGCTTTAGAATTCCCTGGGATATCTCTGTTGCCCGGCACCCAGAACAGGTGAATTTTGAACTGTTCAGCCATCACGTTGAGAGATTTGCGACAGTCGTGGGCGGTTTTTGTGTTTAGAAATAAGTTCTCCAGGGATTCAATGGTTGCCTGGCTGTCTGAGAAGATATTTATGCCAATCGTCGTTATGACTTTCTATCTTAGCCATTCCACCACTTCCTTAATTGCAAGGATCTACGCATGATACACACTGCAGTGGTTGGGTAACCTTTTCGATATGACCAGTTCTAGATCTTTAGAGTATACCCCAAAGCCCACCTGGTCGTTTAGTTTGGAACCATTCGTATAGAAGTCTATGTAACTTCTTTAACCAGGGATATCGTAGTACCAATAGGTTCTATCAGGAATAGTGGTTCTATCAAAAAGCGGCTCAGGTAGGGTGTAATCCACACTGCCTGGAACATCGGATATTGTATCAAGGATAACACAGTGTCCGTAGCCGACACATGAACAATAAGAGAGCTCTCTTAAACTCACGGCAGTGGTAGCAGCATTTTGTCCATCCACAATGTCCAGAGGCATTAGATGTAGCATTAAATTCAGTGCATCAGTGTCATCCTCAGTGCGGCTGTGATGCATAAACAAGCCATACTTTGGATCCGCTTAAGTATTGAGCAGTAGTTGGACTTTTTAAGCGCCGTCCACCAGACCACAACACCATATAGCATTATAGGTCTGAAAACTGCAGTATATACCCAGAGCATGACACACGGTCTAAACCCCCAACTTTTACCAATGGCTCTCTTACAGGTGTACAGGGCAAGGGTTCCCTTTATTTCCTTTTCCAAAATGTTGGAGTTGAAGTTCAATTTCCTGTCCAGCAAAATACCCAGGTATTTTGCACCTTCTATAAATGGAACATTCTCTCCACCCAAGGAGACAGGTTCCACTGTAGGCCACTTGAATCTCCTGCTGAAAAGAACTACTTCTGTCTTGCACGGATTTATACCTAGACCACTTTCAGTAGCCCACTTTGCTCTTGCACATGGAGTTTCATGAAGTATATCTCTTAGAGTGCTGGGAAACTTTCCCCTAACCGCAATTGCGACGTCATCACCATACGCGATCACTTTTACACCTTTTTCTTCTAGAGACAATAATATATTGTTAATGGTTATATTCCAAAGTAGAGGAGACAGTACACCTCCTAGAGGTGTTCCTCTGCTGACCCATTTTTTTAGATACACAGATCCCAAGCCTGTCGTAAAGCATCCTTTTGTAAGTTAGTTATTAATGAACTTTCTTACGCTTGAGTAAATGCCTAGAAACTCCCACTCCTTCATGATTGAAGTCGGTTTTACATTATTGAAAGCAACTTCAATGTCAAGAAATGCTGCCATTGTATATTCCTTGGCTGGAGGAGAGAACCCTTTGTGTAGCCGACTAGGTCGTGAAGGACTGTTTCAGTGGATTTGCCTGCATGCTACTGCCGCGATCTCCGGGGATTTTTGCCCTAAGACATGTTTCTATCAACCTCTTAAGAGTCTTCAGCATAAAGGATGACAGGCTAATAGGACGAACATCTTTCTCCTTCGTGTGGTAGGGTTTTCCTGCTTTCGGAATGAAAATGACCTTCGTGTCCCTCCAACCCACAGGAGTATATGACATTCTGATACAAACGGAGTATATCTCCCTAAGCCAGGGAACCAGTCTATCAGACACAGCTTGTAATTCAACCGGTGATACATCATCAGGGCTTGGCGACTTAAAGGAATCGAAACTTCTTATAGCCCAAAGAATTTTCGTCTCAGACACAATTTCCCTAATGGCCTCCGATGAATGCATATCAGTGACAACCTCCTCCGGCGCCACGTTGTCCATTGGAGAATTTCCCCGGAAATGTGTATCAACGAGTAGTTCTAGTGTTTCCTTACTAGACATTATCCATTCTCTGACTTTTGAATATACCCCACCGTAATAGGTCTCGAGCACAGAATCTTCCATAGCCTAGAGGCCTCAGATGTATCCTCCACGGAGCTGCTGAATTCTACCCAGGATTTGTTTTTAGCCTCTATCAGCACGCCCTTATATTTTCTTAGCCCAGCCTTATACAATAGATGTCTTGAAGTTTTTGCTCTGTTGAAGAGTTTTCTGCAGTTCTTCCTTAGACAAACCAAACCAGCTATGGGTTCCGCCATGGCGGTCGCTTGGCACGATGACATGCTGACATAAGTGAGTCATTCAGGGCCTTCGTGATCGGTTTGACCACTATGTCAATATCCTCCATATTCTCCACTTCCTTCTCGCGTCTAGAAGGGACAGATGCGCAGAATTTGTGCCGAAATTTATCCCAATCCGCTTTTCTTCTGTTTAGCCGAGGGACCACTTCTGCATTATTTTCTCCAAAGCTGAAACTAATATAGCGATGATCACAGAAGCTGTGGTCATCCAACACTTCCCAGTCGCATATTCTTCCACTTGCCAGATTGCAACTCATAATGTATTCAAAAAGCAGCCCACCCTTTTCATTGACCTACGAACTTCCCCATATCTGGTGATGTGCATTAGCATCACTTCTTACTATTGTCCGCCCTAGTTCTTTCAGGCACGGGATCTAGGATCGGTCCGCCCTAGTTCTTTCAGGCACGGGATGACCTCCAGATGACTGCAGCCTTTTGGTTCAATGCAGTGCAGTTTCCGAATCTAGACGTTTAGTCTTTGGGGTAGCCTGTGCATCGAATTTCCGAGCCCAATTTAGGGAGTTTCTCTCCCTGTTAGTGAGAGTTTTAGGATCATTTGCACCAAACCTCTCAATAAACCTGGGAGCGATGCGTTTTCTATTATTCCGACTTCTTAAAGAGCATGTAGGTTTGCCGAGGAAGGCCGATGGCCTAGGAAAATTATAGACATGCGAAAAAAGAATAGGTTCGGCCTTGTCCTTAAGACTCGAACCAGGTGTCTTCGTCAAAAGCCCCTGCTGACCAGTCGTCTGTCGGCTGGTGAAGCCTGGAGAAGCCGCTCCACCAGTCAAGGTTTCAGTAGCAGACAACTTGCTACGGCTTGATACCACCACCACAGCTGTTGGGTCTTTGGAGTCCATTCTAAGCCTATTCTCAGGATCTAGATCTGCCGCTCCACTGACCGTCCGTCCGTCCGTCCGTCTGGCTGTCCGTCTGTCTATGTTAAATATGTACAAAGTACAGGTCGCAATTTTCATCCGATCGTCTTCAAATTTGGTACGGGCTTGTTTTTCGGCCTTGAGATGAAGTCTATTGAAATTGGAAAAAAAAATCGGTTCAGATTTTGATATAGCCCTCATATATATGTTCGTCCGATTTGCAGTAAAACTGCAATGAAATGGCCATTTGTGAACCGATTCTCTCGAAATTTGGCTGGAAGGATTTTCTTATGACTCTTGACATTACTGGTAAAATTTTTTGAAATCGGTTCAGATTTGGATATAGCTCTCATATATATGTTCGTCCGATTTGCAGTAATAATACAATAAAATGGTCATTTGTAACCCGATTCTCTTGAAATTTGGTAGGAGGGATTTTTTCTTGATTCTCGATATAGATATCGGTTCAGATTTAGACATAGCTCTCATATAGGGTGATTTTTTTGAGGTTAGGATTTTCATGCATTAGTATTTGACAGATCACGTGGGATTTCAGACATGGTGTCAAAGAGAAAGATGCTCAGTATGCTTTGACATTTCATCATGAATAGACTTACTAACGAGCAACGATTGCAAATCATTGAATTTTATTACCAAAATCAGTGTTCGGTTCGAAATGTGTTCAAATTTTGACAAATTTTGTTCAGCGATGAGGCTCATTTCTGGTTGAATGGCTACATAAATAAGCAAAATTGCCGCATTTGGAGTGAAGAGCAACCAGAAGCCGTTCAAGAACTGCCCATGCATCCCGAAAAATGCACTGTTTGGTGTGGTTTGTACGCTGGTGGAATCATTGGACCGTATTTTTTCAAAGATGCTGTTGGAGGCAACGTTACGGTGAATGAACACATTTCGAACCGAACACTGATTTTGGTAATAAAATTCAATGATTTGCAAGCGTTGCTCGTTAGTAAGTCTATTCATGATGAAATGTCAAAGCATACTGAGCATCTTTCTCTTTGACACCATGTCTGAAATCCCACGTGATCTGTCAAATACTAATGCATGAAAATCCTAACCTCAAAAAAATCACCCTTTATATATCTATCACCCAATTTTCACTCCTAGAGCCACTGCAAGCACATATATTGATCAATCTTCCCAAAATTTTGTACAACGCTTTTCAGGACGGGAGGCCACCGAAGCGCAGAGGTGCGCATGTCCTGGGTTCGAATCCTGGCGAGACCATCAGAAAACATTTTCAGCGGTGGTTTTCTCCTCCTAATGCTGGCAACATTTGTGAGGTACTATGCCAAAGAGGTGTCGCACTGCGGCACGCCGTTCGGACTCTACTAGAAAAAGTAGACCCTTTATCATTGAGCTTAAACTTGAATCGGACTACACTCATTGATATGTGAGAAGTTTGCTCCTGTTCCTTAGTGGAATGTTCATGGGCAAAATTTGCTTTTCGCGACGACTTCCACAATATCCATACAGTTTGCTCGAAATCGGTTCAGACTTTGGTATAGCTCCCATGCAGTATATGTTCGACCGATTTTGAGAAATATTGCAATAAAATGCCCATTTGTTAACCGATTCTCTCGAAATTTGGCAGAAAATATTTTCTTCTGACTCCTAATATTACTGGTTCAAAATTTCATAGAGATCGGTTCAGATTTAGATATAACTACCACATACGTCTATCGCCTGATTTTCATTCCTAGAACCACTGTTTATTGACCAAACTTGCCAAAATTGTGCACAACGCTTTCCTCGATGACTACCACAATGTCTAAGAAGTTTGGTCAAAATCGATTTAGGGTATTATAAAGTCGGCACCGCCGGACTTTTTCTTTCCTTACAGGTTTTTTTTTGAATATTCTCCTGGTGGAGCAAAAGACGCATAGAGTCTCTTGGCGTCCTATCTCTGCATTTATCTTCCACTTAGCATTATTTTATACCACTTGCTTAAATTTTGAATGTTCAAACAATTTTCAATCACTCACACTCTTAAAAGAGGACGAGCCTCTAATCGAATGCCAAAAAAAAGTACTTCGTTTCTTGTTTATTCTGAAACTTCAAAATCATATAAATTAAATATTTTATGCATGTTGACAAAAGTTGTAAAGTGCACTTCAGTTTCATTGCAAGTAACAAAAACATCAATGCTAAAGGCTACATTAAGATAGGACGATTCAAGCTTGTTGTGCACCTAAAGGTATACAATTTCTATTTAAGTGAAAAAGTAAATTAAATTGTGTAGTTTGGCTAAGTTTTAGTTGCCAGCATAATATTGTTAATATAAATTTTCTAACAAAAACCTCTTAGACTCTTAACATATATCCAACCGTTTCACTCTAATATTGCTAATGAAGATTATAGCAAAAAGTTTCCACAATATATGTAAGCATGAGCAAAATGGTAAAAAGCCAACAAAATTTGTATACGAAACTATTTTCGACAATGCAAGTGCATGCAAAAATTTGGTTATTGGGAGGCAAGTATGATGTATATCGATTGGAATATTTACTGTAGATATCATTTTGCTCCAATTTTAATACCTTCTCAAAAAAAAAAAACCAAATAAATGATGGACTTTCGAAATGACGAGATTATGAAGTTTTTGTGGTGCCGTTTATTGGCACCTACTCAATGGAGATGAAAACAAGTAAAAAGGCGTCAAGTTTGGTCGGGCCCAAAACCACCACCACCGGATTTCGTCAAAATCCGATGAAAAATTTGTATCTTATGCCCCATAGTAGCTATATCGAAATATGTTCCAAATAGGACCAAATACTAATAAGTACAAGACAATGTTCAATTGTGTATAACAAAATATTTGTATTTTCAGTAGCTATATCTAAAAATAAACCGATCTGAACCATACACGACACGGATGTCGAAAGCCTAACATATGTCACTGTGTAAAATTTCAGAGAAATCGAATTGTAAATGAGCTTTTTATGGGGCCAAGACTTTAAATCGAGATATCGGTCTATATGGCAGCTCTATGCAAATCTGGACCGAAGCTCCAGAAAAATGTCAAAGGGCCTCACACAACTCATTGTCCCAAATTTCGGCGAAATCGGACAATAAATGCGCTTTTTATGGCCCCAAAACCTTCAATCGAGAGATCGGTCTATATGGCACCTATATCCAAACCTGGACCGGTCTAGGCCAAATTTCGGAAAAATATCGGGGGGCCTAAAACAATTCACTGTCCCAAATTCCAGCAAAATCCGATAATATATGTGGCTTTTATGGGCTTAAGACCCTAAATCGGCGAATCAGTCTATATGGGGGCTATATCAAGATATAGTCCGATATAGCCCATCTTCGAACTTAACCTGCCTATGGACAAAAAAAAAGAATCTGTGTAAAGATTCAGCTCATTATCTCTATTTTTAAAAACAGTAGCGTGATTTCAACAGACAGAGCAATGGCTCTAGGAGTGAAATTTCGGTTATTAATATATATATATATGAGAGCTATATCTAAATCTGAACCGATTTCTATCGAATTCACCAATAATTTCAATAGTCATAAGAAAATCCTTCCTACCAAATTTCGAGAGAGTCGGTTTACAAATGACCTTTTTATTGCATTATTACTGCAAATCGGACGAATATATATGGGAGCTTTATCTAAATCTGAGCCGATTTTTTTCAATTTCAATAGGCTTCGTCTCTAGGCCGAAAAACATGGCTGTACCAAATTTGAAGACGATCGGGTGAAAATTGCAACCTGTAGTTTGTACACAAATTAACATGGATAGACGGACGGAAAGACAGACAAACAGAATGACGGACATAGCTAAATCGAATCAGATTATCAATGGGTCCGTCTCTCTTCCTTTTGCGTGTTACAAACTAATTCACTAAGTTACAATATAATACCCTGTACCACAGTAGTGGTGTAGGGTATAAAGAGCTTACGGATATTAATCCGCCCCATTTCACTATGGACATACACTTAAGCCTGTTATCGGCTTGTTGTGTGCTCTAAGTACCGCGAAAAAGAAAATCTAAGTTAGAAATTCGGTGCTGCTTACAAAACCCTTCGTTGTTTTCCATACCGTGGCCCTATGTTGTTGGTTCATGTCTGGCATTGTATCCCCACCTAAGTACCTATGTCTTTTATCCGCGAAAGCCGGGCAATGACATAGGAAATGCTCCAACATATCACCATCTTCTCCGCATGCCCTACACTTGCTATCACTTGCCGCACCTATTTTACATAAGTGAGCTCGTAGTCCTCTGGGTCCTATTATGTTACCAAAAGCTGTACTGACTTTTTACTTCCTTTCAGAAATAGCCTCGTCTTCTCACGACCACCAATAGGATTTTCGACGTCCTACCGACTAATTCCGTTTAATTCTGACTACGCCGACAAAAAGTTTCGGGTTATCAAAGTTTATTGACGGCAGTCCTTTAGATTTCACTGCTAAATTGTCTGCTCTTTTATTCCCCCTTGCTCCGCTTTGACCCGACACCCAAACAATGAGAATTTTGCCATCCTTAGAGAAGGCGTTAATCTCCTTCTTACACTGCAAGACTATTCGTGGCCTTACCGTCCTGATTGTTATTGCCCTGGTGGCCAGTTTACTGTCCGTAAAGATATTCACACTCGACGTCCTCGCGTGAACACCACACCACCTCACGCATTCCGTCAATCACTTGGATCTCTGCGTACGGGATCTTATTATAGTCAGGCAGATGAAAACAGAATTTAGTCCTTCGGTTTTGAATGTAGACCTCCGGGCCTACCTTGTCCTCTAGCTTTGATCCGTTTGTATATCATGATCTCTCAGATGGCAATACCAGAGTTCCATCAATCCAAGACTGAGCCTCTGGCAGCAGTGTCTCGCACTCGACGTCAAGTGTCATCTCAGGTATTCGATCGGAAACCTCTTCCAACCCATCTGGGTTTTCTATCGTCGCCACGATTATACCACGATGGTATGACTTGCTTCTATCCTCTATTCTCTATCCATTCTCCTATTGCCTTAAGTCATAGTCGCAATGGCTGCCTCACACTTAATTTGTATCTAGAATAGTTTGCTGTCCAAGGGCACTTCTAAATAATGATCTTGGGGAGGATACTTATTTGGAAAAAATTTCATTGAAATGTCGGTCAAATTTTATTAAAATATTGTCATTGAAGGATTTTTCGATGAAATTTTGCCCTTATAAAAAACTTCACATCATCCTTGTTTTTAAGAAAATAATATTGGCTTTTAATTCGGTTTATAGTCTATGTGATTTCTTCAAACAAGTTCCCAATCCGCCCATCTTGTTAAGAATGCATCGAATTCAGTTGACACTGGCATTGGATGAAATCATATACCTCAATTTTTGTTTTAATTGAAATATTGTCAATGCATTCATCCAATGTACTGTCAATTTAGCTTATACGTTTTGGACCTGGAACCACATAAAACAACAATTCTGTCGAGTCTGTGGATGGGAGTAACGATGGAATGAATCCTTTAAAACGTTTGCCATGTATTTGCTTTTGGCTTTCCTTTCCTTATTTCCTATTGGCATTTCACTCCAATCACCAAGTGAGTTCGCACACCACGGATATGGGTTTTTGTTGCTGACAAACGGCTGAAATGATATTGCGTCCAGCACCTATCGTGGACACTTCCGTGACTGATGTTCAATTGTAGCTCGGTATGGGCACAAAGAACAAATGGTAGTGGCAAAGTAAGCATGTGTTTGTTCTCCTCTATTGTCTTGTAGTTGGGACTGTGACATAGGAGAAGGACTTTTTCCATGTTATGTGAACTGTTATTGGGTATTCAGGTTAGCTTTGATACTTGCATGTTTTCAGTTTTAAAAGCAATGCGTAAAATTTTGAAAAATCCTTTGAAATATTGCGCTATGCGCACTAGGAGATGCAGTAATGCTTCATTTGGCAGCTGTTAAATGAATGGTGCTGGTTTAAAGGTTGCTAAGTTAGATCATTCGTGGCTAAGAGCAATGAACAGTGGCAAGGGAAGAAAGTTAGTTCTTTACTTAAATGTTGTCCCACGTGAAAATTTCATTAGGCTGAATTTTGTCTTTGACTGAGTCCCAGTTAAATATTTTCCGAAGACAAAATTTCGTTTAAATTTCAACGGAAGTCAAAATTTCAATAAGATTTTGTATTAAGACAAAATTTAGATTAAATTTTTTCAAAGACAAAATTTGAACGCTATTATTTCTAAACAAAAACCAGTAAGGAAAGGGAAAAGTCGGGCGGTGCCGACTGTATAATACCCTACACCTACCCTTTAAGTACAATGTGGGACCTATATCCAATTCTAAACCAATTTTGATGGACCTCGGCGAGCAAATATGTTCAAACTATAATAAATACGGTTGACAAATGACAACATTATGGCAAATTACCCAAAATCTGACGAACATATATATGGGAGCTATATCTAATTCGGAACCTATTTCGAGCGAACTTCTCAGATAGTCGGTGGTAGTCGTCGAGGAAACCTTTGTGCAACATTTTGGCATGATTGGTCAATAAATGCGCTTGTAGCGGCTCATAAAGTGAAAATCGGGCGATATACATACATAACAGCTATATCTAAATCTGAGTCGATTTCTATGAAATTCTCCAGTAATATTGAGAATCATAAGAAAATCCCTCCTGCCGAATTTCGAGAAAATCGGTTAACAAAAGACCATTTTATTGCAATATTACTGGAAATCGGACGAACATATATATGAGAGCTATATCTAAACCGATTTCGAGCAAACTCCTCAGATACTGTGGCAGTTGTCGAGGAAAGCGTTTTGCAAAATTTTCGCTAGATGGATCAGTAAATGCGCTTGCTGTGACTCTAGAAGTTAAAATCGGGCGATATATATATATATGAGAGCTATATCTCAATCTGAATCGAT
The DNA here is from genome assembly GCF_963082655.1 of Stomoxys calcitrans. Taxonomy (NCBI): domain Eukaryota; kingdom Metazoa; phylum Arthropoda; class Insecta; order Diptera; family Muscidae; genus Stomoxys; species Stomoxys calcitrans. The sequence goes on along the minus strand of NC_081554.1, from coordinate 74,582,840 downwards.
TTCCATGAAAATCACCAGTAATATTGAACGTCAAGAGAAAATGCATCCTGCCGAATTTCGCGAAAATCGGTTTAGAAATGACCATTTTATTGCAATATTACTGGAAATCGGACGAACATATATATGGGAGCTGTAACTAAATATGAACCGATTTTGACCAAACTCGATGTATATTCTGGTAGTCATCAAGGAAAGCGTTGTGCAATATTTTGACAAGATTGGTCAATAAATGTGCTTGCAGTGGCTCAAGGAGTGAAAATCGGGCGATATATACATATGAGAGCTATATCAAAATCTGAACCGATTTCCACGAAATTCTCCAGTAATGTCAACAATCGTACACAAAATCCCTCCTGCCAAATTTCGCAAGAATCGCCTAACAAATGACCATTTTATTGCTTTATTACTGAAAATCGGACGAACATATATATGGGAGCTACAATATATCCAGATCTGAACCGATTTTTTCCAATGTCGATAGGCTTTGCCTCTAGGCCGAAAAACATGCCTGTACCAAATTTGAAGACGATCGGATGAAAATTGCGACCTGTACTTTGTACACAAATTAACATGGACAGACGGACGGACAGACAGACAGCCGGACATAGCTAAATCGAATCAGAAAGTGATTCAGAGTCGATCGGTACACTTATCAATGGGTCTATCTCTCTTCCTTTTGGGTGTTACAAACTAATTCGCTAAGTTATAATACCCTGTACCACACTGGTGGTGTAGGGTACAATCAATGAATTCATCACTAACGATTTAAGCCTGGTACCTTAGTACCTTCGCTTTTTGGAGATCGGTTTATATGAGTGCTAGCTATATAAAGTTATAGACCGAATTGGAACATTTGTTCCTCTATATTAAGCTCACAGGCAACACTGTGGGTTGGATGTCTACTAACAAGATAGTGAGTTGGATGGCTGCTAATAGCCAGATACAGATCGAGATATTGATCGGGGTGGTCCATCGTAGAGTAGCATTCTGTCAAGTCCAAATATTATTTCATTGAGTGTCGTACAACTGTCGAGCCCGCACCGGCCCATTGGAGTGATGTTCTTCAAATTTCGTATAGCGTAATCAACGGCAAAATCGGTTGGATAAGCTGAAACCTTGGTCATATTAAGACTAAGACTGAAACCATGGTCATATAAATGTCCGCATTTGATTCGATCTCGATTAAGTCTGGAGGGAGCGGAATAGTGGATAGGTAGAGGATAAGCAGTACCGAAGAAATCACCTCATCTTGGGGAACTCCCTGTTTCACTCTGCGGGGTTCAAAATTTTATGCCGACGACTGACAACGGTGCAAATAATTCGTTTTACATGTTTTCAGGCCTGGCTGAAAGGACCGACCTGGCCGACCGATACACAGTGGGAGAAAATCAAACAACGCATTAAGTTAAGCAGTGCCGAACATGAATATTTTTATAATCGAAATTTGTTATAACACTACTATATCCATATTAATATCCAAATATTATACAAGAAACAGTTTGAAATTTCAGCGAAATCGGGTAATACGTGGGCCGTTCATGTGATGAAGCCCTAATTCGTATGATCGATATATATGATAACTATATCTAATATGGTACGATATGGACCATATTCGGGTTAGATATCGGGAGTCTCACAACAGCTCACTGTTCAAGTTTTAAATTTCTCAAAGTTCAGCGAAATCGGAGAATAAATGCGCTTTCATGGTCTTTAGGCCCTATAAATGAAGATTGGCCTCTATGTCAGTTATATGTCTGGACGATTTTAGGAGTCTTAGTGGTCACTGTTCCAAATTTCAGCGATATCGGGTAATAAATGCGCCTGTTATAAGCCAAAAATCCAAAATGGACAAATCGGTCTATATGACAGCTATATCCAGATAGGTTTCGATCTGGCCCTCTTTGGTTTGGATATTGATGGGCCTAATACAACCCACTGTGCTGAGTTTCAGCAAAATTGGGTAATTAATGCGCCTCTTATAGGCCCAAAACCTAAATCGAAAAATCGATCTATATGACAGCTATATATTTAAATCTGAACCGATCTGTGAAATATAGCAGAAGTATGTCGAGGGGCTTAACCTAACTCACTGTCCCGCATTTCGGCGACATCGGACAATAAATGCGCCTTTTATGGACCAAAGACCTTAAATCGAGAGATCGGTCTATATGGGTGCCATATTCAAATCTGTACCAATCTATACCAAATTGAAGAAGGATGTCGAAGGGCCTAACATAACTCACTGTCTCAAATTTTGGCAACATCGGATAATAAACGCGATTTTTATGGGCCCAAAACCTTAAATCGAGAGATCGGTCTACATGACAGCTATATCCAAATCTGGACCGATCTGGTCCAAATTGCAGAAGGATGTCGACTGGACTAACACAACTGACTTGCCTACATTTCAGCAAAATCGGATAATAAATGCGCCTTTTATGGGCCCAAGACCTTAAATCGAGAGATCGGTCTATATGGCAGCTATATCGAAATCTGGACCGATCTGGGCCAAATTGAAGAATGATGTTGACTGGCCTAACACGACTCACTGTCCAAAATTTCAGTAAAATCGGATAATAAATGTGGCGTCTATGGACCTAAGACCTTAAATAGGCGGATCGGTCTATATAAGGGTTATATCAAGATATAGTCCGATATAGCCCATCTTTGAACTTAACCTGCTCATGGACAAAAAAGAATCTGTGCAAAGTTTCAGCTCAATATCTCTATTTTTAAAGACCGTAGAGTGATTTCAGCACATAGACGGATAGACGGACGGACATGGCTAGATCGTCTTAGATTTTTACGCCAAAATTTTTACAGCATGCCAGGGACTTGCATATACACCGAAAGCCTGGCAGGAGGCAAGAGTGGTGTTTATATTCAAGCCCGGCAAAGCAAGTTATGTGACTCTAAAGTCCTACAGACCCATAAACCTTACGTCCTTTCTACTCAAAATCATGCAACGTATTGTGGACACCATGATAAAGAGTATGACATCCAGCGAACTGCTTAAATACAAACAGCATGCCTATGCCAAGGGAAAGGGAAGTTTGGTGGAGGCTGCCCTGCACGAGGTTGTGCATAAAATAGAAGAAACGTACACACTGGCGGTATGCATTGACATCGAGTGGGCTTTTAACAATGTGCCGAGTGACACACTGATCCAATCCTTAAAACAGTACCGGGTGGACCCGGCCCTTAGAGACTGTATAAACCATATGCTAAGGAACAGTTGGATGAATATAAGGTAGTAAGTGGCACAGGTTACGCCACAGGGGGGCATTTTATCCTCTCTCCTATGGGTGACCACCATAAATGACCTATTACGAATGCTGATTGAGGAGGAATTTGAACCCGTCTGCTACGCAGATGATGGTTTAATACTTCTAAAGGGTAACGATCCGAACGAGCTAAGCAGAAGGGCCGAAAGGGTCTGCATATGGCATATGACTGGGCTAGACCTAGAGGTCTCAATGTTAACCCAGAGAAGACTGAAATATGCCTGTTCACGAGGAAAACGAAGGTGAGCCAATTTAACGCACCACGTTTCCTCAATAAGATGATTTCGATATCTGACAAGGTCAAATACTTAGGTGAGATCTTGGACAGGAAACTAAATTGTAAATGTCACACTCAGGAGCGTACCGAGTAAGCTCGCAGATGTTGGGAACAATGTAGACAGGCCCTAAGCTTGAAATAGGGCCTGGATCCAAGGATAGCCCACTGGCTCCAGAGGAGCGTGATTAGACCAATACTTACTACGCCTCGGTAGTTTGGTGGACTGCTATGGAGAAAAAGTGCAACATTAGTGCACAACAGGTTCAGATAACATGTTGTCTTGGCATAAGTGGAGCGATGAGGACCACGCCCACTAGGGCACTGCAGACTATTCTAGATATCCGACCTATTGGCATACAGTTTAAATGTGGGGCAGTCACTGCGCCTATGAGACTTAAGGCGATGGGAGAATAGATTGTGGATAGGAGCAACTCATACCACCGCGGTATAATCGATCAAAGCTAGAGGACAGAGTGGACCTGGGGCTCTACATTTAGAACTCAGGGACTGAGATCTGTTTCAGACTGCCTGACCATAATACGGTCCTGCAGGCGAAGATCCGGGCGATCACAGAATGCGGGAAATGGTCTGGTGCTAATGCGAGGACGTCGAGTGTGAACATCTTTAGCGACAGTAAATTTGCCATAAGGGCAATAACAACCAGGATGGTAAGGTCACGAATTGTCTTGCAGTGTAAGAAGGAGATTAACGCCTTATCTGAGTATGGCAAAATCCGCATCGTTTGGGTGCCGGGCCATAACGGCGAAAGGGGAAATGAAAGGGCAGACGATTTGGCGGTGAAGGCCAGAGGACTGCCGTCAATAAAATTGGTTAACCCGAAGCCTTTCGGGTCGACGCAGTCCGAGTTAAGGGCGATGAATGCGCATGCAACATGGTGGAACAGCGAAACGGTCGGTAGGACGGCGAAATCCTATGGGGGGATCCAGATCGTGAGAAGACGAGGCTATTACTGAAAGGAAGTAAAAAGGAGGTCAGTATAGCTATTGGTATCACAACGGGACACATAGGACTACGAGCTCTCACTTATGTAAAATCGGTGCGCCAAGTGATAGCATGCGGGAAAGATGATGAGACGTTGAAGCATTTCCTTTGTCATTGCCCGGCTTTCGCGTCTAAAAGATACCGTTACTTAGGTGGAGACACAATCTCTGACATGAACCAACTTAGGGGAGTGGTATAGAAAACAATTAAGGATTTTGTAAGTAGCACGGAATTCCTAAATTAAAATTTTCTTTTTAGAGGTTAATTTATAGTTTCTAGAGCGCACAACAAGCCGATTACTGGGTTAGGAGTATGTCCATAGTGGCATGGGGCGGATGAATATCTGCACCCTCTTTTCAACCTAACCTAAGACTGTAGCGTGATTTCAACAGGCAGAAGGACAAACGGACGGACATGGCTAGATCGTCTTCGATTTTTACGCTGATCAAGAATATATATATACCTAGTAGGGTCGGAAATTGATATTTCGTTGTGTTGCAAACGGAATGATTAAATGAATATGGAGGTATATCCGACCCTACTAGGTATATATATATATATATATATATATATATATATATATATATATATATATATTCTTGATCAGCGTAAAAATCTAAGACTATCTAGTCATGTCCGTCCGTCTGTCTGTCCTTCGATGGTGGGTATAAAATTAAACAACCTTCATCCTATGATGGTGGTTATAAAATGCACTGTGCAGTTTAAAAACAATATTTCAATATTGATGTAATGTACTCCACTGTGCTTTCGCGGTAGAGAAATAGTGGTTTACAACGATTGGTTCGTATTTTTTGTTTTCTCCGCTTTTCCTGGAAAATATGTTCTATGTTGTAGTTGGGGGTGGAAGCTGCGGTTCTTGGTTTTTCCGGTGTATGGTCATTTGTTTGTTTGGTTGTTTCGTTGTATCTGTTCAATGATTTAGGCTTAAGTTACTATTGTGGTTTTCTGCGTAAACAATGTCCAACATATGTACGCATACGCAGGCAGTCACGCAATAAAATTCGCAGACACATCCGTTTTCACATATATGGACAAGAGTAGGTACCCATTTTTGATCAGTAATAGAAGCAATCGCTGCATTGTATTCCAGTGGGGGAAAAAGTGTTTTATAATGTTTTATACAAAGGTTTTTGAGAACAGACATAAGGCCTTAAAGATGAATTTGTTCATATAACACAAAATGCCAGTAGGTTTGATTGTTTAAATCGAGCTACAAAACTGACACTTGAATTAGTGTAGTTCATTATACCCTCCACCATAGGATGGGCGTATACTAATTTCGTCATTCTACTTGTAACTCCTCCAAATATTCGTCTAAGACCCCATGAAGTATATATACTCTTAATCGCCATGACATTTTAAGTCGATATGGCCGTGTCAGCCCGTCTGTCCGTCCGTCTGTATGTCGAAAACACGCTTACTTTCGAAGGAGTACAGCTATCCGCTTGAAATTTTGCACAAATACTTCTTATTAGTGTAGGTCAGTTGTGATTGTAAATGGGCCATATCGGTCCTTGTTTTGATATAGCTGCCATATAAACCGATCTGGGATATTGACTTCTTGAGCCACTAGAGGACGCAATTCTTTACTTGTTATATCCTCCACCATAGGATGGGGGTGTACTAATTTCGTCATTCTGTTTGTAACTCATCGAAATATTCGTCTAAGACCCCATAAAGTGTATATATTTTTGATCGTCATGACATTTTAAGTCAAAAAAGCCATGTCCATCCGTCTGGCTGTCGAATGCACGATAACTTTCGAAAGAGTAAATGCAGCTGCTTTAAATTTTGCACTTATACTTATTGTTAGTGTAGGTTGGTTGGGATTGTAAATGGGCTATATCGGTCCACGTTTTGATATAGCTGCCATATAAACTGATCGGCGATCTTGATTTCTTGAGCCGCTAGAGGGCACAATTATTAACCGATTTGGATGAAATTTTACATGAGGTGTTTTATTATGACTTCCAACAACTGTGCTGAGTATGGTTGAAATGAAATCTAAAATCGGTCCATAGCCTGATATAGCTGTCATATAAACCTATCTGGGGTCTTGACTTCTTGAGCGTCTGGAGTGCGCAATTCCTATCCGATTTGGCTAAAATTTTGCACGACGTGTTTTGCTGTGACTTCCAACAACTGCGTTAAGAATAGTTCAAATCGGTCTATAACCCGATATAGCTGTCATATAAACCGATCTGGGGTCTTGACTTCTTGAGCCACTAGAGGACTCAATTATTATCCGATTTGGCTGAAATTTTGCATGAGGTGTTTTTTTATGACTTCCAACAACTGTATTTAGAATGGTTCAAATTGGTCCATAACCTGATATAGCTGCCATATTAGCCGACCTGGGGTCTTGTTTGTCAGCCACTAGAGGGCGCAATTATTATCTAATTTAGCTGAAATTTTGCATGAGGTATTTTATTATAACTTTCAACAACTGTACTAAGAATGGTTCAAATCGGTCCATAACCTGATATAGCTGCCATATAAACCGATATCGGATCTTGGCTTCTTGAGCCTCTAAAGGGCGCAAGTATTATCCGATTTGGCTAAAATTTTGTACAATGGCTTCTCTCATGACCTTTAACATACGTGTCGAATATGGAATGAATCGGTTTATACCCTAATACAGCTCCCCTATAAACCGATCTCCCTATTTTATTTCTTTAGCCCTAAATTGCGCAGTTCTTATTAGATTTGGCCGAAGTTTTACACAATGACTTCTACTATGGTCTGCTACTGTTCCTTATTTGAATGATCGTGGGCAAATTTGGATAATGAAATTGGCATTTCTTTTCCTATGCAATATTCAAATGTCTTCAATAAGGCCTTCCACGTAAACAAACCTCTCACTCAACATCGCCTCTGCAGCTTTGGAAGCATACAGTAAACCACATTCGCATACTCTTCGCTTTGTGGTGTTCAACCGGAAATGTACGACATGATTTGTGTTTGAGTTTTCGGAAAGTGAACAAACAACTACAACTTATATCGCTGCTGATGTTGTTGTTGTTCACAGCAACCACAGAAAATTGAAGCGAAATTTCTAAATTGCTATGCGAATTTAAAGTAATTTGCTTCAAATGTTAGTGCCCAATGGGAGTTCATTGTTTAAACAAATACAGACTTTTGAAACCAAAAGCAATTGGTTATAATGTGCATTGACCAACGCATTAGTTTGTTAAATATGTATGTGCGTAGCATAGTTCGTTTTTTTTTGTACCTTTCAGTGCAGTTTGGCAATTAGGAGGTATATAATTCATCGAAAATTGCAATGGAAATAATTGCAACAGAAATACAAATTATTTAAACTTTTGTACCAAAAAAATTTAAAAGTGCGAACATAATCGACTAATTGAACCATTGAACCATAAACGACATGGATGTCGAAAAGGTGACATAAGTCGATGTCCCAAACTTCGGTGAAATCGGATTATAAATGCGCCTTTTATGGGGCCAAGACTTTAAATTGAGATATCGGTCTATATGGCAGCTATATCCAAATCTGAACCGATCTGAGACAAATTGAAGAAGAATCTCGGAGGGCCCAACACAACTCATTTTCCCAAATTTCAGCAAAATCGGACAATAAATGTGGCTTTTAAGGGCCCAATACCCTAAATCGGCGGATCGGTCTATATGACAGCTATATCCAAATTTGGGCCCATCTGTGCCATATTGCAGAAGTATGTCGAAGGACCTAATATGACTCACTGTCTTAAATTTCAGCAAAATCGGATAATAAGTGTGGGTTTTATCGGCCTAATACCCTAAATTGGCGGATCGGTCTATATGGCAGCTATATACAAATCTGAACCGATTTGGACCAAGTTGCAGAAAAATGTCGAAGAGCGTAACACAACTCACTGTCCCAAATTTCGGTGAAATCGGAAGATAAATGCGCCTTTTATGGCCCCAAAATCTTAAATCGAAAGATCGGTCTACATGACAGCTATATCCAAATCTGGACCGATCGGTGCCATATGGCAGTGTATGTCTTAAGGGGCTTTCCCTTACTCACTGTCCCAAATTTCGGCGATATCGTACAATAAATGCGCCTTTTATGGGCCCAAAGCCGTAAATCGAGAGATCGGTCTATATGGCAACTAAAGGGTGATTTTTTTGAGGTTAGGATTTTCATGCATTAGTATTTGACAGATCACGTGGGATTTCAGACATGGTGTCAAAGAGAAAGATGCTCAGTATGCTTTGTCATTTCATCATGAATAGACTTACTAACGAGCAACGCTTGCAAATCATTGAATTTTATTACCAAAATCAGTGTTCGGTTCGAAATGTGTTCAAATTTTGACAAATTTTGTTCAGCGATGAGGCTCATTTCTGGTTGAATGGCTACGTAAATAAGCAAAATTGCCGCATTTGGAGTGAAGAGCAACCAGAAGCCGTTCAAGAACTGCCCATGCATCCCGAAAAATGCACTGTTTGGTGTGGTTTGTACGCTGGTGGAATCATTGGACCGTATTTTTTCAAAGATGCTGTTGGACGCAACGTTACGGTGAATGAACACATTTCGAACCGAACACTGATTTTGGTAATAAAATTCAATGATTTGCAAGCGTTGCTCGTTAGTAAGTCTATTCATGATGAAATGTCAAAGCATACTGAGCATCTTTCTCTTTGACACCATGTCTGAAATCCCACGTGATCTGTCAAATACTAATGCATGAAAATCCTAACCTCAAAAAAATCACCCTTTATATACAAATCTTTTATGGGCCTAAGACCCGAAATCGGCGGATCGGTCTTTATGACAGCTGTATCCAATTCTAGACCGATCTAGGCCAGATTTAAGAAAGATGTCGAGTGGCCTAACGCAACTCACTGTCCCAAATTTCAGCAAAATTGGGTAATAAATGTGGTTTTTATGGACCTAAGACCCTAAATCGGCGGATTGGTCTATATGGGGGCTATATCAAGATATAGTCCGATATAGCCCATCTTCGAACCTACTTGTGGACAAAAAAAAAAAGAATCTGTGCAAAGTTTCAGCTCAATATCTCTTTTTGTAAAGACTGTAGCGTGATTTCAACAGACAGACGGACGTACAGACGGACGAACAGATGAACGGACATGTCTAGATCCATTATATGGTCGGAAATGGATATTTCGATGTTTTGTAAACGGAATGACAAAACGAATACACCCCATCCTTCGGTGGTGGATATAGTTACAGAGAAGCATATTTAAAGCAAAGGCATAAAGATTGTGGACCTCTCCCAGTAACTTGGTATTGCTCAAAATGAGCGATTTTCATTGCTTATTTAAAAATCTGCTGATTTCGTAATGAAAGATGCTTGAGTGAGTCGACTCACTCATTGAAGAGACTCATAATTAGTGGGACAGGCAATGTACATAAACAAAGCTAAGTCTGAGGGGCAGTATTTAAAAAACAAGTTCATCTGTCGGAATGAGTCTTTGGAAAACTCTTTAAAATATAAAAGAGCCTTATTGGTATGGATCGACATGGACCAGGGTCATGATTTAAAGGCTCGAGAAGTCAAATCGGACGATCGGTTTATATGGGAGCTATATCATGCTATATCAACCGATTTAGATCATACTAAGTCAATTGGAAGTCAAAATGAAACTCTACAGGCGAAGTTTCAGACCAATCGGTTAAGAATCGCGCCCTCCAGAAGCTCAAGAAGTCAAGACCCCAGATCGGTTTATATGATAGCTATATCAGGATATGGACCGATTTGAATGATTCTTAATACAGTTGTTGGAAGTCATAACAAAACACTTCGCGCAAAATTTCAACCAAATCAGATAAGAATTGCGCCCTATAGAGGCTTAAGAAGTCAAGATCCGCGGTCGGTTTATATAAGAGTAATGCCAGGTAATAAACCGATTTGAACCAAACATAAAACAGTTGTTGGAAGTTACAACAAAACACGTCATACAAAATTTCACCCAAATCTGATAGTAATTGCGCCCCTCAAGATCCAAAATCAGTTTATATATAGAAGCTATATCAGGTTTTGAACTGATTAGGACCTTACTTGACACAGTTGTTGGAAATTAAAACAAAACACCTCATACTAAATTTCAGCCAAATCAGATAAGAATTGCTCACTATAGAAGCTCGAGATCCAGGATCGGCTTATATGGCAGCTGAATCAAAACATGGACCGATATATCCCATTTGCAATCTCAACCAACCTACACAAATAGAAAGTGTTCGTGCAAAAGCGCCTTGCTTTATTCCTTCGAAAGTGAGCGTGCTTTCGACAGATAGACGGACGGACATGGCTAGTTCGACTTAAAATGCCATGACGATCAAGAATATATTAGTTTAATGGGGTCTTAGACGAATATTTCGAGGAGTTACAAACAGAATGACGAAATTAGCATACCCCCATCCTATGGTGGAGGGTATAAAAATCTTGCAATGTTGTTGCTATTTTAACAGTGTGTTGTGTTCTAACTTTTGTCTGCTTGATTCTGTTGAATATCCAGTTTCAGGATCTCTGGGACTAACATGGTGTGTAATTTGAGGCTGAGTCGACATGGTCTGTCAGGGCAATTAAACAGGTGACGTGTAGTCCCATATCACAATCGAGACATACATCCTGCATGACGTTGGAATTGAGGCGGCTGCATCTGTCGGATCGTAATAGAGCCAGAACTACTCTGTTTTGCCGTGGGAGGACAATATCTTTAGGTGCAATGGGAGGCAGTCATTCTCCAAAGACTACATTCACCCGGTACCTATTCACCGCATCTACTACCGTCCCTGCATGAATGTTGTCCAGCCTCAATTCATATGCCGCTTGAACTAGAGGTTATTTTTTGTAGTGCTGAACCTCACGCTCTAGATCATGTACATAGATCCCCAATAAGTTATCGGGGCGGTGGATAGCTATCCACAAGATGATGATTTGTATGGTCTCTGCGATAACATTCCAGAAGGTAGTGCTTAAACAGCATGTAGTTATGTTTTCGCACTGGTAGGATCTTTGTCTCCTGATGGAGGTGGTCCACATGAGAATTGAGGAGACAGTCCGTCGCAGTTCTAAGGGCGGCATTCTAACGGATCTGAATAATATTTCACTGCGTGTCACAGAGCTGACAAGACCACACTGGCGCTACCTAACTTACCACAGAGCGGCCAATATGGCTTTGTAAGTGGTCATTAAGGTTTCTTTGTCAGCACCCCAAGTACTGCCGGAAAGAGACTTGAGGATCTTGTTTCTACTTTCGATCTTTTTGCATATTGCTGTGGCATGTGGGGAGAATGTGTAAGAGCTGTCAAATGTAACACCGAGTATTTTAGGACACTTGAAGGTCTGGATTGTCACTCCATCGACCATCACAATAAGCTCCCTTCCCACTTCATGCGTGTTTGTAGTGAACAATGTGGCTGAAGATTTGGCGGCAGATATCTTCAAATCTCTTGCAGCGAAATAAACGACAATTTCGTCTAGTACAATCATTTGCATATGAAACGATCTCTATACCGTCTGGAGAGGGTGGTATAGAGGATAGGTAGAGGTTAAACAGTGCCGTAGTTATCATCTTGTCTTGGGGAACTATTAACTAAGTCTACGGTGTTTCGATTTCTTCCCCCTTAATTCCACAAATGACTGGCAACCACACAGTTAATTCGCGAGCTAGCGTTTTAGGCCTATCTGGAGGGAAGTATTGGCCTTTGATACACTGAGCAACTTTTTAAGTGAATATTCCATTTGTTGAAATTATTTATCTTAATATTTAGTTTCTTTATACTCTCCAACATAGGATAGGGGTATACTAATCTAGTCATTCAATTTGTAACAACTCGAAATATTCGTCTAAGACTCTATAAAGTGCATTATTCTTGGTTGTCTCGACGTTCTGAGTCGATCATATCCGTCCGTCCGTCTGTCGAAATCACAATAGCAGGTCGAGCGCGTAAGGCTAACCGCTTGTAATTTTGCACGGATACTTAACATTGATGTAGGCCATTGGGGTTTGCAAACGGGCCATATCGGATCGGATTTAGATGTAGCTCCCATATAAACCGACCTCCCGATTTGACTTCTTAAGCCCTTACAGCCGTAATTTTTGTCCGATTTGGCTGAAATTTTGCATGTGATGTTCTGTTAAGACTTCCAATAACTGTGTAAATTACGTTCCAAATCGGCCTATAACCTGATATAGCTCCCATATAAACCGATCTACCGATTTGAATTCTTGAGTCCTTACAAGCCGCAATTTTTGTCCGATTTGGCTAAAATTTAGCATGTCGTGTTTTGTTATGACTTCCACCAACTGTGCCAAGTACGGTCCAAATCGGTCTATAACCTGATATAGCTCCATATAAGCCGATCTACCGATTTGACTTCTTGAGTCTTTACAAGCAGAAATTTTTGTCCTATTTGGCTGAAGTTTTGCATGTGGTGTTCCCCTCCCCCTGTGAGGTACTATGCCATGTAAAACTTCTCTCTAAAGAAGTGTCGTACTGCGGCACGCCGTTCGGTCTCGGCTATAAAAAGGAGGCTCCTTACCATTGAGCTTAAACTTGTACGGACTGCACTCATTGCTATGTGAGAAGTTTGCCCCTGTTCCTAAATGGAATGTTCATGGGCAAAGTTTGCAATTTGTTTCGTAACGGCTTTTAACAAATGTGCCCATTATGGTCCAAATCAATCGAAAACACTCCTATCACATGGCCTGGGCTGATTAAAGCCACGGCTAGTGTGTGCGGTGATGGCATGCAAAGCAGTTGTTGAGCTATGCAGTCTTCGAAGTTCATCCTGATGGTTGGCGAATGAAAATTTTCCAATAATAGTCGGGAGGAGTAGTTCCTTAAGCGTCATGGCTATTGAAGAGAGAAGAAAGATTGATCTGTACGACTCCCCCTTGCTCGGGTTCTTTCCATTCACTCTGCCCATTTTTATATCCACCGCTGAAGGTGGGCTATATCGAAGATGGGCTATATCGGACAATATCGTGATAATGCCCCCATATAGACCGATCCGCCGATTTAGGGTCTTAGGCCCATAAAAGTCACATTTATTATTCGATTTTGCTGAAATTTAAGACAGAGAGTTTTGTTAGGTCCTTCAACATTCTTCTTCAACTTCGCCCAGATCGGTCCAGATTTGGATATAGCTGTCATATAGACCGATCCGCCGATTTAGGGTTTTAGGCCCATAAAAGCCACATTTATTATCCGATTTTGCTGAAATTTGGGACAGTGAACTGTGTTAGGCCCTTCGATATTCTTCTTCAAATTGACTCAGATCGGGTCAGATTTGGATAAAGCTGCCATATAGACCGATCTGTCGATTTAAGATTTTTGGGCCATAAATGGCGCATTTATTGTCCGATTTCGTCGGTGGGACAGTGGGTTGTGTTAGGCTCTTCGTCATTTTTCTGCAACTTGGCCCTAATCGGTCCAGATTTGGATATAGCTGCCATATAGGCCGATATATCGATTTAAAGTCTTGGCCCCATAAAAGTCGCATTTATAATCCGATTTCACTGAAATTTGACACAGAGACTTATGTTAGGCTTTTTGACATCCGTGTCGTATATGGTTCAGATCGCCTTATTTTTAGATATAGCAATGACTTGTCTTTATTTACTTCGATATAGCTGCTATGGGGCATAAGGTGTGCATTTTTCAACGGATTTTGACGGAAGGTGGTTTACACATATACTCGAGATGGTGGTTATCAAAAGTTCGCCCCGGCCGAACTTAACGCCTCTTTACTTGTCCAGATATCGGTTACTATAAGAATGTTCAGAGACAGGTTGAGGATAGTTGTAAGGTACTTGACTCCGGGTAGATCCAGATTCTTCAGAGTTAGTGTAGAGTTTCCGTAGGGGCCCAACGCCTTGGATGATTTGGCGCCACGAATGACATTCCTAACATCGTCCAAATTAAATTGTGATGTTTGTCCATCGGCTTGGAGACCGCGGATGCGACGAATGGCTCTCTTCCAAGCCTCGCCTCTCTCATAAATTGATGATTGAACAACCTTGCGCATCTCTTCGGATCAGTCACAGTTATGACGCCAATGATGACTGGGTTCTTGAATCCCTCCTATGGGAGTTCGAGAGTGACTTAGGATTAGTCTCCAGCTTGCCCAAACCGGTATTTAAGGAACCTTGCTCCAAGCGTACCAGCTACAAATTCGTCTTATATCCGTCGATTACCCTGTTTATTTCCAGATTTAGCTCGCTGATTCTGGTGTAAGTGGAGTCCATTCAACGAGTCCCATCAAGCTCGTCTGCGAGTACCAATGCCTGCGCCGGAGTATTATGGGAAGGTGGTCTGATCTCAAAGAAAGGACGGCATGACAGGATACATCACTCAGGACTTCACGGAATGCAATGGCAATGTCTGACGAGTTGCTGCAGTGATGGCATCCTCATTCACAGTGCAAAACGTGAAGTGTTCAATCTGCCCTGCCAATGCTATGTCGTAAATTGAAGTCCTCATTTTTTTTTTACTTGTCATTTGTGGCCAATGAAATATATTATTTTTGTCCAAGCTCATGTTATGTTTTGCTATATCCTTTTTCATATAGCAATTTCATCCGAATTCTCAATATGCAACGAACAAGGAAAATCATTCTTCACTCCATTTACTTCATTCGATCTGTCGGTCCTATTATGAACCTGTTTTTGTTGGCAATTACAATATCTTTTTAACCATAGCAAAACGTTTTTGTAACACATCAATCACAAACTACAATTTGGTTTTTGCAAAATACCAAAATTGCAATAAAGACAATCCAAGTATTACCAGGTGTTAGTGTGTATTTATCAAAAGCTATTGACTCACTGCTATAAAATGGATGGTTTATTCACTATACCCACTACCATACGATGGGGGGTATACTAATCTTGTCATTCCGTTTGTGACACTTCGAAATATTTATCGGGACCATAAAATACATGTATTTTGGTCGTATTGACATTATTAGTCAATCTAGCCATGTCCGTCTGTCCGTCCGTCTGTGGAAATCACGATATCGGTCGAACGAATGAATATATCGGCTTGACATTTTGCACACATTCTTTTTATTGATTTCATTCGGACTCGGCTATAAAAAAGTCCCTTATCATTGAGTTTAAAGTTGAATCGATGTGTGTGTTGATGTGTGCCTCTTCTCGGTTCCTGGGTAAATTTATACTCCACTCCCAAATACCTTTCTTTTGAGTCCTATTTTATCGTAATGGGAAATATTTTCGGTTTAGGGTGGGGCAGTTCCCCAAACACATTGCTCTTTAATTGGATATCAACTTCGTTTGCATCTCTCAAGCACCTTTCGTTTTGAGCTCTTTATTGTCGTGATTGGTCTATATAACAATTAGGCGGGTTTTGGACGGCCCCCGAGTTACCCGACCCCAACAATAGAAACCATTATTTGTTTTGACTGTGAACGAATAGCATTACCAATCTCCGAGATCTGGTGTTTTTGAAAATTAGGATAATGAGAAGTGCTTTTTAGGGGAGGTATAACACTCAGACATTTCGACTCAAAAATGGATATCGAATTCGTGCTGCACTCCCAAATTCATTTAATGTGAGCCCCATATTGCCATGGTCGGTAAATATGAACTGTTTGGAGGGTGTTTTGGAGCTGGGACGGCCACCGGCACTTTGCCCTGAGAATAGATATCAAATTCGTTCTTTACTCCCAAACACCGTTGATTTGAGCTCCATATTGCCATAATCGGAAATGAAGTTCAGTTTAGGGGGTGCTTTAGGGCGTACCCCCAAACACTTGGCTCTAAAATTGGATATCAAATTATTTTCTAATATCAAATACCTTTCATTTGAGCCCCATATTATCATTATGGGTCAATCAATCTATTTGACTTATTTTTGGAAAGAAAACGCCACCTGGACTTGAACTCAAATTTTAATGTCATATTTGTAATCTACTCCCAAATACCTTTCATTTGAGTCCCATATAGACATGGTAGGCTAATATGCCCATTCGGGGGTGCTTGGGGGTGGGGCGACCTCCCATTACTTGGACCTAATTTTTTATGCCATATTTGAAATCTACTGTCGAATACTTTTCATTTGAGGCCCATATTGACTTGAACGTCGAATACATCTGTTTAGAGGAGTTTTTGGGTTGGTTAGGCCCGCTGGGTACTTGGACCCAAATTTTATTACGATATTCGTTTTCTAGTCTCCAATACCTTTCATTTGATACCCATTTTGTGACTATCGAACCAATTTTGGTTTTGGATGGCGTAGTTGGGTTAAAGGGGATGGACCGCCCCAATCCGATATCAAAAATTTATATAGCCTATGTTTCATTTCAGACAAACTTACACAATCTGTGAATATTTTAAGAAAATCGGTTCAGCCGGAAGTCATGATGGGTCATGTGTGTCATTTAAGTCTTTTTTGGGGTGTAGGGTGACGCTTCATACTTCGATTTGACTTCGTATGCCAGATTCGTACTACTCCCAAATACCTTTCATTTGTGGCCCATATTGACATGAACGTCCAATATGTCTGTTTGGGGGAATTTTGGGGTTCGGGCAGCCCGATGGGTACTTTTTTTTTTTATCATATTCGTATACTACTCTTCAACCTTTCATTTGATACCCACATTGTCCCGTTCGGTCTACATTTGATTTTGGGTGGTGTTTATGGGTAACGGGGGAGGGTCCGCCCCTACCGAAATCAACAAATTATAAAGTCTATTTCTCCTTCCTGACCATATTCGCAATCTATTCCCGAATGCCTTTCATTTGAGTCCCATATTATCATGATCTTTCACAAAACCTATTTTAGGGGGTTTTGGGGTTGGGGCGGCCCCGCAGTTACATGGACCAAATTTTTAATATGAAATTCGTACTCTACTCTTGAATACCCTTCATTTGAGTACCATATTGTCCCGATCTGTCCACTTTTAATTTTTGGGTAGTTCTTTTGTGGTAAGGGGGAGCGTCCGCCCCCCATCCGATATCAAACAAGTAAAAGCGTGCTAAGTTCGGCAGGGCCGAATCTTATATACCCTCCACCATGGATCGCATTTGTCGAGTTCTTTTCCCGGCATCTCTTTTTAGGCAAAAAATTATATAAGAAAAGATTAGCTATGCTATTAGAGTGGTATCAAGATATGGTCCGGTTTGGACCACAATTAAATTATATGTTGGAGACCTGTGTAAAATGTCAGCCAATTCGAATAAGAACTGCGCCCTTAGCGGCTCAAGAAGTAAAATAGAGAGATCAATTTATATGGGAGCTGTATCGGGCTATAGACCGATTCAGACCATAATAAATACGTATGTTGATGGTCATGAGAGAATCCGTCGTACAAAATTTCAGGCAAATCGGATAATAATTGCGACCTCTAGAGGCTCAAGAAGTCAAGATCCCAGATCGGTTTATATGACAGCTATATCAGATTATGAACCGATTTGAACCATACTTGGCACAGTTGTTGGATATCATATCAAAATACTGCGTGCCAAAATTCATTCAAATTGGATATGAATCGCGCCCTCTAGAGGCCCAAGATCGGTTTATATGACCGCTATATCAGGTTATGGACCGATTTGAACCATACTTGGCACACTTGTTGGATATCATAACAAAACACGTCGTGCAACATTTCATTCCAATCGGATAAGAATTGCGCACTTTAGAGGCTCAAGAAGTCAAGACCCCAGATCGGTTTATATGGCAGCTATATCAGGTTATCAACCGATTTAAACCATACTTTGCATATTTGTTGGATATCATAACAAAATACGTCGTGCAGAATTTCATTCCAATCGGATAAGAATTGCGCACTCTAGAGGCTCAAGAAGTCAAGACCCAAGATCGGTTTATATGGCAGCTATATCAAAACATGGACCGATATGGCCCATTTACAATACCAACCCACCTACACTAATTAGAAGTATTTGTGCAAAATTTCAAGCGACTAGCTTTACTCTTTCGGAAGTTAGCGTGCTTTCGACAGACAGACGGACGGACGGACAGACGGACATTTCGTCATTCTCTTTGTAACTCTTCGAAATATTTGTCTAAGACCTATGAAGTATGTATATTCTTGATCGTCATGACATTTTAAGTCGATCTAGCTATGTCCGTCCATCTAAATGTCTGTCCGTCCGTCTGTCCGACTGTCCGCCCGTCAGTTTCTTCATCTGTCTGTCTGTCCGGCCGTCTGTCCATCCGTCTGTCCGTCCGTCTGTGCGTCCATCTGTCCGTCCGTCTTTCTGTCCATCTGTCCGTCGTTCTGTCCGTCCGTCCGTCCGTCTGTCCGTGCGTCCGTCTTTCCTTCCGTCTATGCGTCTATGCGTCCGTCCGTACGTCTATACGTCCGTCTGTCTGTCCGTCCGTTCGTCTGTCTGTCTGTCTGTCCGTCCGTCCGTCCGTCTGTCTGTCTGTCTGTCTGTCCGTCCGTCTGTCCGTCTGCCTGTCCGTCCGCCTATCCATCCGTCTGTCTGTCCGTCCGTCTGTCCATCTGTCTGTCCTTTTGTCTGTCTGTCCGTCCGTCTGTCCGTCCGTCTGTCCATCCGTCTGTCCGTCCGCCCGTCCGTTTGTCCGTCCGTCTGTCCATCCGTCCGTCTGTCCGTCCCGCTGTCCGTCCGCCCGTCTGTCTGTCGAAAGCACGCTAACTGTCGAAGGAGTAAAGCTAGCCCCTTAAAATTTTGCACAAATATTTCTTATTAGCGTAGTTCGGTCGGGATTAGAAATGGGCCATATCGTTCCATGTTTTGATATAGCTGCCATATCAACCGATCTTGGATCTTGACTTCTTGAGCCACCAGAGGGCGCATTTCTCATTCGTTTTGGCTGAAATTTTGCATGAAGTGTTTTGTTATGATTTCCAAAAACGGTGCTAAGTATGGCTGAGGCCACCGTATCGAGAGGTTAGCATCTCCGCTAAACGCCTGGGTTCGAATCCTGGCGAGATCATCCGAAAAAATTTTCAGCGTTGGTTTTCCCCTCCTAATGCTGGCAACATTCGTGATGTACTATGCCATATAAAACTTCTCTCCAAAAAAGGTGTCGCACTGCGGTAAGCCGTTCGGACTCGGCTATAAAAAGGAGAGCCCCTATCATTGAACTTAAACTTGAATCGGATTTCTCTCCGTTCGATAGGTGAGAAGTTTGCCTCTGCTCCCTAGTGGAATGTTCATGGGCAAAATTTGCAAAGTATTGGTGGCTAGAAACATTTACCTTTACATTGGTTGGAAGAACCTGCAATGTCAAGAAATTCTACCATTGAGTATTCCTTGAAATTGAGAGAACCCTCTACGTAGCCGACTAGGTCGAGAAGGGCTTCTTCAGTATACTTGTCCTTGCTATATGCATGCAGTTGCCGAGACAGGCTATCACCAGGGATCTTTGTTCTAGGATATGTTTCTATCAACATCTCTAGAGTCGACAGCATAAAGGATTACAGACTAATAAAACGAAAATCTTTTGCCTTCGTTATAAGGTTTTCCTGCTTTTGGAATGTAAATGATCTTTATGTCCCTCTATGCCACGGGTATGTATGACAAGCTCCCTAAGCCAAAGAGCCAGACGTAGCTTGTAAATTAATCAGTGATACATAGTAAGGACATAGGGACTTGAAGGAGTCGAAAATTTTCATCTCCCAAAAGGATTTTTGACTCAGCTACATTATCCCCAATAACCTCCGACGAATGCATATCAGCGATATCCGAACTTTCTCATATCTGATTATGTGCATTAGCATAACTTCCCACAATAAGGCTCTTTTTCCCTGCAGAAGCGGCTTCAACCAGCAACTTAAGGCTTGAAGACGGCATCTCCGTATGGTGTGCCATTTATAGGCAAGCCAGCCAGTATTGAGACTTATTAACGTCAAGACTGCCTACTACTGAATCCTCAATCTTGAGCCTATAGGGGGCGCAATTCTTATCTGAGTAGGCCGAAATATTGCATGAAGTGTTTTATTTTGACTTTGAACAACTGTGTCAAGTATGGTGTAAGTCAGTCCATATCTTGATATAGCCGCCATATAAAACGATCTCCCGATTAGACTTCTTGGGCTTCTAGAGGTCGCAATTCTTATCCAATATGGTTGAAGTGTGACAAGTATGGTCTAAATCGGTATATAACCTGATATAGCTGCCATATAAACCGATCTACCAGTTTGACTTTCTGAGTCTCTGGAGGGCGCAATTATTACTCGATTTGCCTGAAATTTTGAACGTTGTTTTTCTATGACAGCCATGCCAAGTACGGTCCATATTTATTTGAAAAAGTCATTCAAAGAACTTGGCAAATGCTATCCATGGGGGAGGGTATATAAGATTCGGTCCGGCCGAACTTGGCACGCTTTTACTTTTTTTTTTGTTTTTTCTCGTCTTTAAACACTGATGTTTCAAAATCTCAAATAATTCTCCAGGTGCAAGACTTTTTTATTTAAAGTTGGCTCAGGCGCACGTTACCCGTAGTAAATAACAATCATAAGCTCTGTAATCAATGACCACCACGAAGTATCAAATATTTCTGAATTTTAATTAAACAAAATTGTTCAACTAAGAACTTTTCTTTCTCTCTGAGCAACCCATTTAATTAAATAAAGTTATGTTTGTCATTGAGGCAAACATGGAAAACAAGCAACAAATTCGGAGCGAGAGTGAGGGAGGCACCAGACCCAGACCATGCCATACATGTACAGGCCATACATATCCAGTCCATTCAGTCAACCAACCATCCACTCTAATATCTGTTTGAACACAAAACCAATGACCACAACAACTCAAAACAAAAGTATGAACTTTCCCATTAGAAAACCCATTCATGCGTTTTTGGGGAGGAAAATGTGTGTGTGTGTGTGTGTTGAATAATTCCGGAAACTGAAAACAAGAGATTTGTTGCAGATATTAATACTTAAAAGTACGACAACTACGAATATTGAACTTCATGGCAAATATAATCAGAAGGAAAAGTTTTCGTGGGTTTTTATTTCAGTTCGATTTCGAACATATCCCTTAAGACACTGGGGGAAACACTGAAAGCTAGAGCTTAGTAGGAACATAGCCAAGTGGGATACAGAACAAGTAAAGTCATTACATAACCAGCAGGTTAAGGCGAAGTTCAGGCAGAGCCCACTATATCATACCCTACAGCACCGAGTCTACGTACAACTTCAAATACATGGATCCTATGTAGGAGGACTCTAGTCAGACTATAATTTTGCATACCTATTGAAGTATGGAAAAAAAGATTGTTAGATTCTTCTTGCGATAGGACCTAATGAAAGATATATTGGGTTGCCCAAAAAGTAATTGCGGATTTTTCATATTTGACAAATTTTTTTCACAGCTTGTGATTCTGTAATTGCATTCTTTCTTCTGTCAGTTATCAGCTGTTACTTTTAGCTTGATTTAGAAAAAAAGTGTAAAAAAAGTATTTTTGATTAAAGTTCATTCTAAGTTTTATTAAAAATGCATTTACTTTCCTTTAAAAAATCCGCAATTACTTTTTGGGCAACCAATAAATATATGAGGGATATATCCAAATGTGGACCGATTTTGATGAAATTTTTTACACATATTTTGATCCCAAAAGTCATGGACAGATAGCTAAAGCGAATCGGGAAGTGATTCTTAGCCGATCGGTATCATTACCAATGGGTCTAGGTCTTTACCTTCTTAGCGTTGCAAACAAATGCCCAAAGTTACAACACCCTGTCCACAAGTGGTGATGTAGGTTGTTATTACACAACATTGGCGGAGAAAATCCCACCCAAAACTTTGAGAGGTTTATTGTTGTTTAAACAGCTTTTGTATACTTTTCAATATGTTGTTGTTGGCTTCTAGAACATTTTGTTGAAAAAGTTATTTATATGATTAGAAAATACTTAAGAAAAACTCTTTGTTTTCTACGTCAATAGAAAGCTTTATAGAAAATACATTTTGACGATTTAGTTAATCAAATTTCTTTTGAGAATAAGATTTCTAGTGAAGACCATACAGCATGTTGCTGAAATTTATGAGGAAACTGTGTGTGATAACTTATAGGTAAGTTTGAAAAGAGGGTGCGGGTATTAATCCGCCCCATGACATTAAGGACATGCACCTAAGTAATCGGCTTGTTGTGCACTCTAAATAGTAACCAGTAAAAGCGTACTAAGTTCGGCCGGGCCGAAACTTATAAACCCTCCACCATGGATCGCATTTGTCGAGTTCTTTTCCCGGCATCTCTTCTAAGGCAAAAAAAAAAAACAAGTAAAAGCGTGCTAAGTTCGGCCGGGCCGGATCGTATATACCCTCCACCATGGATTGCATTTATCGAGTTCTTTTCCCGGCATCTCTTCTAAGGCAAAAAAAAAGTTAAAAGGAAAGATTTGCTCTGCTATTAGAGCGATATCAAGATATGGTCCGGTTCGGACCACAATTAAATTATATGATGGAGACCGGTGTAAAATGTCAGACAATTCGAATAAGAATTGCACCGTTTGGGGGCTCAAGAAGTAAAATAGAGGGATCGTTTTATATGGCAGCTGTATAAGCCTATAGACCAATTCAGACCATAATAAACACGTATGTTGATGGTCATGAGAGGATCCGTCGTACAAAATTTCAGGCAAATCGGATAATAATTGCGACCTCTAGAGGCTCAAGAAGTCAACATCCCAGATCGGTTTATATGGCAGTTATATCTGGTTATTGAACGACTTGAACCTAATTTAGGGCAATTGTTGGAAGTTATAGAAAAAAAACGTCCTGCAAAATTTCATTTCAGTCGGATAAGAATTGCGCCCTCTAGAGGCTCAAGAAGTCAAGACCCAAGATCGGTTTATATGGCACCTATATCAGGTTATTGACCGATTTATACCTAATTAAGCATAACTGTTTGAAGTCATAGCAAAGCATGTCGTCCAAAATTTCAGCCAAATCGGATAGGAATTGCGCCCTCTAGAGGCTCAAGAAGTCAAGTCACAAGATCGGTTTATATGGCAGCTTTATCAAAACATGGATCGATTTGAGCCATACTTGGCACAGTTGTTGAAAGTAAGAATAAAATACGTCATGCAAAATTTCAGCCAAATCGGATAGGAATTGCGCCCTCTAGAGGCTCAAGAAGTCAAGACCCAAGATCGGTTTATATGGCAGCTATATCAGGTTATGAACCGATTTGAACCATACTTGGTACAGTTGTTGGAAGTCATAGCAAAACACGTCGTGCAGAATTTGATTCCAATCGGATAAGAAATGCGCCCTCTAGAGGCCAAAGAAGTCAAGTCCCAATATCGGCTTATATGGCAGTTATATCAAAACATGGACTGATATGGCCCATTTACAACCCCAACCGACCTACACTAAAATGAAGTATTTGTGCACAATTTCAAGCGGCTTTCAAAAAGTAAAGCTTTACTTCTTCGAAAGTTGGCGTGCTTTCGACAGACAGACAGACAGATAGACGGGCGGGCATGGCTAGATCGACATAAAATGTCACGACGATCAAGAATATATATACTTTATAGGGTCTCAGACGAATATTTCGAGTAGTTACAAATAGAATGGCGAAATTAGTATAGCCCCATACTATGGTGGAGGGTAAAATGCAAATTTTGCCCATAAACATTCCATTAAGGAACAGGGGCAAACTTCTCACATATCAATGAGTGCAGTCCGATTCAAGTTTAAGCTCAATGAAAAGTGGCCTGCTTTTTATAGCCGAGTCCGAACGGCGTCCCGCAGTGCGACACCTCTTTGGAGAGAAGTTTTACCTCTCATAGTACCTCTCAAATGTTGCCAGCATTAGTAGGGGAAAACCACCGCTGAAAATTTTTTCTGATGATCTCGCCAGGATTCGAACCCCGGCGTTCAGCGTCATAGGCGGACATGCTAACCTCTGCGCTACGGTGGCCTATGGTGGAGGGTATAACAAGTAAAAGCGTGTTAAGTTTGGCCGGTCCGAATCTTGGGAACCCACCACCATAGATCCTGCTAAAATATGGGAGTTATATCTAGTTATAGATCGAATTGGACCGTACTTGGCGCAGATGCTGAGAGTCCTAACAGAACACTATATGCACAATTTCAGCCAAATTGGATAAAAATCGCGGCTTGAGAGGGTTCAGGAAGTCAAATTGGGAGATCGGTTTGTATGGGAGCTTAATTTGAATCTGAACCGATATGGCCCATTTGTAATTCTCAATGACCTACATCAGTATGAAGTATCTGTGGAAAATTTCAAGCGGCTAGCTCTACGCATTCGACCGCTATCGTGATTTCGACAAACGGACGGACGGATATGGCTAGTTCGAATCAGAATTTCGAGACGATCAAGAATAAATTTATGGGGCCCTAGATCAATATTTGGAGGCGTTACAAACGGAATGATACCCCTATCCTATGGTGTTGGGTATAAAAAGAAGTCTCGACAAAGAAATGTAAGTTAGGAATTCCGTGCTACTTGCAAAATCCCTTATTGTTTTCCATAACACGCTCCTAAATAGGTTTATGCTTGGTGTTGTGTTCCCACCTAAGTGCCGGTGTCTGTTAGCCGCGAAAGACAGGCATCATCTTCCTCAAATGCTATCATTTGCAGCACCGATTTTGTATAAGTGAGCTCGTAGTCCTATGTGTCCCGTTATGATACCGAGAGCTATACTGACGTTCTTCTTACTTCCTTTCAGTTCTAGCCACGTTTTCTCATGATCCGGATTTCCCCAAAGGGTTTTCTTTGTCCTACCGACCGCTGTTCCACACCGATCGCTTTCGTCGCCCACGCCCTTAACTCGGGCTGCGTCGACCAGACCAGAAAGGTTTCGAGTTGACTAAGTTTATTGATGGCATTGCTCTGGCCTTCTCTGCCCTGGTCTTCCATTCCCCTTTACTCCGATATGCCCCGGCATCCAAACGATACGGATAGTGATATCCCCAGAGATTGCGCTAATCTCCTTCTTACACTCCAAGATTGTTCGTGACCTTACCGTCCTGGTTGTTATTGCCTGATAACCAGTTCAATGTCTGTAAACCGAATTATGGTCAAACAGACGAAAACAGCTCTCAGTCCCTGGGTTTTCAATGTAGATCCCCAGGCTCACTCTGTTCTCTAGCTTTGATCCATTTGTGTAGCATGATCTTGCAGATGGCAATACCAGAGTTGCGTCAATCCATGACTGTGCCGCTGGCAGCAGTGCCTCGCCCTCGACCTCAAGTGTCATTTCGTGATTCCGATTGGAAACCATTCCTTAAAGGTTTCCTATCGTCACCTTTATTATACCGCGATGGTATGATGTGCTCCCATCTATTCTCCAAGCTCATAGTCGCAATGGCTAACTTACACTTAGACTCAATTCCTATAGGTGGGATATCTAGAATAGTCTCCAGTGCCCTCAATGGGCGGGGTCCTCCTAGTTCCGCCTAGCCAAGACAACGTGCTCTCTGAACCCGTTGTGTTATCCTTAGGTTAGGTTGAAAGGAGGGTGCTTATATTAATCCACTCCATGCCACAATGGACATACACCTAAGCCAGTAATGAGCTTGTTGTGCGCTCGAAAAAGAAAATTTAAGTCAGGAATTTCGTGCTACATACAAAATTCCTAATTGTTTACATACCACGCCCCTTAGTTGGTTTATGTCTCGTATTATGTACCCACCAAAGTACCGGTGTCTGTTAGCCGCGAAAGCCGGAAAATGACATATGAAATGCTCTCGCCGCACCGATTTTGCATAAGTAATCTCGCCCTATGTGTCCTGTTGTGATACCGAAAGCTTTAGTGACCTTCTGCTCGCTTCCTTTCAGTAAAAGCCTTGTCTTCTCACGATCAGGATCTCCCCATAGGATTTTCGCCGTCCTACAGACCGTTTCGCTGTTCCATAATGTTGCATGCGCATTCGTAGCCCACGCTCATAACTCGGGCCAAGTTTATTGACAGTAGGCCTCTGGCCTTCATTGCCAAATCATCTGCTTTTTGATTCCCCCTTACACCATTATGGCCCGGCACCCAAACGATGCGGATCTTGCCATTCTCAGAGAGGTCTTAATGTCCCTCTTACATTCCAAGATTGTTCGTGACTTTACCGTCCTGGTTGTTATTGTCCTTATGGCAATTTTACTGTCTGTAATGTTCACGAGATGTTCACACTCGGCGTCGACGACGGCGTTAGCACCACATCACCTCACGCATTCCGTGATCGCCCGGATCTCCGCCTGCAGGACTGTATTATGGTAAGGAAGTCTAAAACAGATGTCAGTCCCTGGGTTCTCAATGTAGACCTCAGTCTCACTCTGTTCTTTAGCTTTGATCCATCCGTGTAACAGATGGCAATGCTAGGGTTCCGTCAATCCAAGACTGTGACACTGACAGCAGTGCCTCGCACTCGACCTCAAGTGTCGTCTCAGGTATCCGTTCGTCGCTTCGACTATACCGCGATGGTAGACCTGCTTCTATCCTCTATTCATTCTTCTATCGCCTTAAGTCTCATAGCCGTAATGGTTGTCCCACACTCAATCTGTATGTCTATGGGTCGGATATCTAGGATAGTCTCTAGTATTCTAGTGGGAGGAGGTCCTCATCGCTCTGCCTATGCCAAGTCACAATGTTCCCTGAACCAGTTGTATTATCCTTGCGTTGCACTTTTCTCCATCGCAGTCCAGCTAACTACTGAGGCGTAAGTAAGTATTGGTCTAATCACGCTCCTATAGAGCCAGTGGACTATACTCCGATTCAGGCCCCATTTCGAGCCCATGGCCCGTGTATGTAGTGCCCAAATTCTGTGAGCCTTCTCAGAACGCTCTTGAATGTGACACTTTCAATTAAGTTTGCTGCCCAAGATCACACCTTAGTATTTGATCTGGTCAGATATCGATATCGTTCTGTTGAGAAAACGTGGTGCGTCAAA
The DNA here is from genome assembly GCF_963082655.1 of Stomoxys calcitrans. NCBI lineage: Eukaryota > Metazoa > Arthropoda > Insecta > Diptera > Muscidae > Stomoxys > Stomoxys calcitrans. The sequence continues at coordinate 74,555,414 of NC_081554.1, read as the reverse complement.
TTGGCTCACCTTTGTCTTCCTGGTGAACAGGCATATTTCAGTCTTCTATGGGTTAACATTGAGACCCCTAGGTCTAGCCCAGTCGTGTGCCATTTGCAAGACTCTGTCGTCCCATTTGCATTGCTGATTCGGATCCTTTCCCCTTAGAAAGTATTGTAACATCATCTGAGTAGCAGACGGGTTCAAATCCCTCCTCAGTCAGCATCAGTAATAGATGGTGGTCACTTAAGAACCTGGTTCATCCTTCACTGATCTAATGATTGGATCAGTGTGTCGGTCCGCACGTTGTTAAAAGCCCCCTCGAAGGAATGTTTTATCTTATGCACAACCTCGTGCAGGGCAGTCTCCACCGACCTTTCTTTGGCATAGGCATGCTGTTTGTAAAGGGTGATTTTTTTGAGGTTAGGATTTTCATGCATTAGTATTTGACAGATCACGTGGGATTTCAGACATGGTGTCAAAGAGAAAGATGCTCAGTATGCTTTGACATTTCATCATGAATAGACTTACTAACGAGCAACGCTTGCAAATCATTTTCAGTGAATGGGCCCTAGAAAAGTTGGCAGAAAATCCGCTTTTTTATCGACAAATTTTGTTCAGCGATGAGGCTCATTTCTGGTTGAATGGCTACGTAAATAAGCAAAATTGCCGCATTTGGAGTGAAGAGCAACCAGAAGCCGTTCAAGAACTGCCCATGCATCCCGAAAAATGCACTGTTTGGTGTGGTGTGTATTTAAGCAGTTCGCTGGATGTGAATTGAATGGTAGTACATTTGTATTTTTTTTTCCTTAAACATTAAACTGACTTTCCCTAAACAACATTGCGATTAGTTTCCACCAAAACCACCATTTAACGCCCTTAAGAACCGCGGCAAAAAAAATATTTCTTGTCCTTGCAGTACCGTGTTTTTTGCATTCCCTTACACTTAGTCCAAAAAAAGCAACACATTATGGGGCACTTATATTTGCATGGGGAGGTGTGCATTCAAATAAACAAGTGTATGCGCTTGATTTCCATCGAGATGCGTTATTTGCTTACTTGACATGCCACAGCAATCGTCAGGGGTCTCTTTAGTAAGGATAACTCGTTCCGTTCATTGCTGGCAATAGTTTTCTCAAAACTTCGCTATCTGCTTGCTTTGTTTATTCAGTTTCACAGTCCGCTGATAAGAGGTGAGCAGGTGACATGCATTTGTGTTGGGAGTGAGTTACGTGATTCGAGACCACAGCCAAGGCTTTTTTGGGTGATTGTGTGTGATCGTGCACAAAAATGTCTGAGTAGATGCAAATGCAAATTTGCCCATGAACATTCTATTAAGGAGCAGGAGCAAATTTTTCACATATTAGAAAGTGTTGTCCGATTCAAGTTGAAACTCAATGATAAGTAGCCTCTTTTTATAGCAGAATACGAAAGGCTTGTCGGCAGTGCTACACCTCTTTGGGGAGAAGTTTTAATATTGCAAAATACTTGAGGAATATGGCCAGTGTTGGGAGGGGATAACCACCGATGACAATGTTTTCTAATATTCCCGCCAGGATTCAAAGCCAGTCCTTCAGCGTCATTGGCGGACATGCTAACCTCTGAGATACGGTGGATTTCTCCTGTCTGAGTAGATATTAATACCAAATCCTGAATCTTGGTCTTCACCACTTATTTACCATCTCCCTTGGGCGCCCCCGTAGCCAAGTTGGTAAAGTGCTCAGATTGCCAGAGCGGGGGTCGTTCAATTTCCACCAGAGACCTTGGACTGTCACTACTTTTGTCTCACAATGGGCTTAAATTTGTCTAAGTGAGTCTCCAAAGGACTGCCTGTTAACCCATTTCATTCTTCTCTGGCTTAACATTGAGACCTCTGGGTCTAACCCAGTCATATGCCATATGCAAAATATTGGGTTGCCCAAAAAGTAATTGCGGATTTTTTAAAAGAAAGTAAATGCATTTTTAATAAAACTTAGAATGCACTTTAATCAAATATACTTTTTTTACACTTTTTTTCTAAAGCAAGCTAAAAGTAACAGCTGATAACTGACAGAAGAAAGAATTCAATTACAGAGTCACAAGCTGTGAAAAAATTTGTCAACGCCGACTATATGAAAAATCCGCAATTACTTTTTGGGCAACCCAATACCTTAGCATAATACTCCAAAACATCTCGGAGATGGATGCACCGATTTAAGTGACATTTGTGTTTGACAAATAAAAAAAAAATTAAAACACTGAGCAAACGCCCCACCCAAACCAACATAACGGACTTGACCGCACCATGCATTACCGAGAAAATTCATTTTTCGCCCGAACCACTCGTATGTGGAATCGACTCCTGGCTAATGTGTTTCCCAACAATATTGACGTTCAGAAATTTAAGAAGAACATCAATAGGCACTATATTCCCCCTCTCCCGCTTCCAATCAATAACTTAACTATTCGTATATATAGGGGACATCCCCTGCGTGTTGGTTACAAGAAAAACAAAAATGCCTATAAAAGAAAGCCTAAAGAAGGGTCGCCCATCCCAAAAAAAAACTTTCTTATGGTCGATGAGAGCCGATTGGGACAAAATTTTACTCAAATGGAAGGTCTCTGAAAGTAAAGTACGTATCTTATATTAGTATTTGGGACTAAATGTCTCGGGGGTCTAACCCACCCCAAAACTCACAAACGGACATGCAGAACGATGAAGACAATATGGGACTCCAATGAAAGGTGCCAGAAGTAAAGTACGAATCTGATATTAAAATTTGACCCAAGTGTCTGAGGACCCAATCACCCCTAAAACAACCCCGATGCCACTGGTTCGATCGGCAAATTAGGAACGGCCTTAATAAGCACTAAGAGCCTAGAAGGCCACCTACCAAAAAAAAAAAAAAAATATTAAAAGGGCGTTAAGTCCGGCAGGACAGAATCTTATATACCCCCCATGATGGATTGCATTTGTAAAATTTTTTCCAGGTTTTCACTTTTGAAATTCATCGAAGGCTTATCATTGCAGAATTTATAATAAAAGATGCATTGAGGAGCTTCAAACCATTTAAGTCACCCAGACCTAATGGAATATATCCGGCGTTACTACAGAAGGAGGCCGACTATCTGGCGCCCATTTGGCCAATATTTTCACAGCGTGCTTGGGAATTATATGCTCCAAAATCATGGCAGGAGGCTAGGGTGCTATTTATACCCAAGCCCGGCAAGTTATTTGACATCAAAGGCCTGCAGACCTATAGGCCTTAAGTCGTTTGTACTCAAAACCATGGAATGTATTGCGGATACCAGGATAAAGAGTAGGACATCCAGCGAACTGCTCAAATGCATGCCAATGCCAAGGGAAAGTCGGAGGAGACTGCCCTGTACGAGGTTGTGCATAAAATAGAAGAATCCTTCGATGCCAAGACGTACACACTGGCGGTATACATTGACATCGAGGGGGCTTTTAACAATGTGCGGACTGACACACTGATCCAATCCTAGTACCAGTATCGGATGGATCGGGTCCTAAGAGATTGAATAAACCATATGCCAAGGAACAGTTGGATAAATTGTGTGTCCCATGACATAAATATAAGGGAAAAAGTGCCACAAGGCACGCCACAGGGCGGCATTTTATCGCCACGCCTTTAGGTGACGACCATAAATGACCTATTACGGATGCTGACTGAGGAGGGATTTGAACCCGTCTGCTACACAGACGATGTTATAATACTTCTAAGGGGTAAGGATCCGAACGAGCTATGCAGAAGGGCGGAAAGGGTCTTACATATGGCGTATGACTGGGCTTGACACAGAGGTCTCAATGTTAACCCAGAGAAGACTGAAATATGCCTGTTCACGAGGAAGACGAAGGTGGGCTAATTTGACGCACCGCGTTTCCTCAATAAGACGATTTCGATAGGAAGGAGCGTACTGAGAAGGCCAGTACGCTCCTGAATGTGACACCTCCAATTAAGCTTCCTATCCAAGAACAAAACACCTCACGCAAAATTTCAGCCAAATCGAATGGGAATTGCTCCCTGTAGAGGCTCAAGAAGTCAAGACTCCAGATCGGGTTATATGGCAGCTAAATCAGGTTGTGGACCAATTTTAACTATTCTTAGCACAGATGTTAGAAGTCTTTCAAAACACCTCATGCAAAATTTCAGCCAAATCGGATGGGAATTGCTCCCTGTAGAGGCTCAAGAAGTCAAGACCCAAGATCGGTTTATATGACAGCTATATTAGGTTATGGACCGGTTTGAACTATTCTAAGCACAGATGTTAGAAGACATGTCAAAACACCTCATGCAAAATTTCAGCCAAATCGGAAAAAATAATTGCGTTCTCTTGTGGCTCAAGAAGTCAAGACCCCAGATAGATTTATATGACAGCTATAACAGGTTATGGACCGATTTCAACCGTAGTCAGCACAGTTGTTGGAAGTTATAATAAACTACTTCATGCAAAATTTCAGCCAAATCGGATAAGAATTGTGCCCTCTAGCGGCTCAAGAAGTCAAGATCCCAGATCGGTTTATATGGCAGCTATATCAAAACGTGGACCGATATAGCCCATATACAATCCCAACCGATCTACACTAATAAGAAGTATTTGTGAAAAATTTCAAGCGGCTAGCTTTACTCCTTCGAAAGTTAGCGTGCTTTCGACAGACAGACAGACAGACGGACGGACATGGCTGGTTCGACTTAAAATGTCATGACGATCAAGAATATGGGGACTTAGACGAATTTTTCAAGGAGTTACAAACAGAATGACGAAATGATGGAGGATATAAAAAGGAAGTTAAGGTCACGAACAGTCTTACAGTGTAAGAAGGAGATTAACGCCTTTTCTGAGGAACAATCCGCATCGTTTGGTTGCCGGGCCAAAACGGAGTAAGGGGGAATGAAATGGCAGACGATTGGAAGTGAAGGCCAGAGGACTGCCGTTGATAAACTTGGTTAACCCGAAGCCTTTCGGGTCGACGCAGTCCGATTTAAGGGCGTGGGCGACAAACGCGGAACAACGAAACAGTCGGTAGGACGGCGAAAATCCTATGGGGTGATTCGGATCGTAAGAGGACGCGGCTGTTACTGAAAGGTAGTAAGAAGAAGGTCAGTATAGCTTTTGGTGTCATAACGGGACGCATAGAACTGCTCACTAATGCAAAATCGACGCAGTCCGATTTAAGGGCGTGGGTGACGAACGCGAATGTAACACTGCGGAAAAGCGAAAGAGTCTGTAGGACGGAGAAAATCCTGTGTGGTGATCCGGATCTTGAGAGGACGCGGCTTTTACTGAAAGGAAGTGAGAAGGAGGTCAGTATAGCTTTTGGTGTCATTATGGGACACATAGGACTACGAGCTCACTAATGCAAAATCGGCGCGGCAAGTGATAGCGTGTGTAAGGCATGTGGGGAAGATGATGAGACTTTGGAGAATTTTTTATGTCATTGTCCGGCTTTCCCGGCTAACATGGGGCGGATTAATATCTACGCCCTCTTTTCAACCTAAAATAACTTATATCAAGATATAGTCCAATAAAGCCCATCTTCGAATTTAACCAGCCTATGGAATAATCTGTGCAAAGTTTCAGCTCAATATCTTCATATTTAAAGGCTGTAGCGTGAGTTCAACAGATAGACGGCAGCCTGACGGAGGGCTAGATGGTTTTAGATTTTTACGACGATCAAAAATATATATTAGGGCGGGTTGATTTATAAAACTTGACCTAAAATTCTTAGAAAATTCTACGAACAAACCAAGGATCTAAAATCAAATCCTAATCCTCGCATACATGGTTTCTTCGGAGTTTCTTAGAATTTGTTTGTAGTTTACATTTTTTGCTATATAATTGAAATGAAAAAATCGACCCGCCCTAATGTATATGCTTTATAAATTTGGAAATGAATCATTCGATGTGTTGCAAACGGAATATGCCTCCAAGCTACAGTGCTGTGTAAAAAAAAACCTTTAGTTTCCCTCAAAATGCAGATAGATTTGTAATTTCCAACACAAACCTGCTGGGGAGGCCTATGTGAGTCAAATATCACTCACGCACACATCCCCACTGCACACATTAGCACAGGCAGTTGTTGTCATTGCTCTTGCAGCCAAAACGGAATTGGGAAAAAGACACAAGCAACACTTCTACACTTCCACTTTCACACATGAAAGTTTGTACTTGTTCTTCTGCGTTCTGCAACACCAACACACTGCCACATGTTGTCAACCACTGCAAACTAAATCAATGTAAACTTTTTTTGTTTTTTTTTGTGTTTTTGCTTGTGTAGCGATGCGTTATTTACCAAAAACTCTGCTCCAACACTTCTATTAACATTGTCACCAAATGTCCTCATCCATCCTGTGTGCATTTCGCTGTGACGATTTCTTCCTTCTTGACTCTGGATGCCGTAACGACCACATCAACTATCGTAGGGGACAGCAGCCCACATTGGATAGCATAGTGCGTTGGGAATCTCAAGATAAATTGTAGTGGATGAAATTGCTTACATCCGCTTTGGAAATAGAGTTTAGCCAGTCATGAGGCCACAATTACCGAGGAAGAGTCACATTAGACTCATTTACAGTTTGTTCCGCTTGCCAAGTTTCCGAAAATGTTTATACATTTTGTGGCAATCGTTGTTGTTGTTGTTGTTGCTGTTGTCGCTGTGCTGTTAAAAACTTTTTTCGCCCCCTCAATGTGGCTAAATGAGCTCGAGAATTATAGCAGGCCAAGTTGAAATATCTAAGTTGTATTATTTGTTTGGAATTTCTAAATTACAATGAGAAATGTAAACAAATTGGCCCAAAAATTAAGAGATCAAATGGCCAGTGACAAAGTGCCCTAATTGTTCTTTTGGAAATTGAAAGGTAAAATTGTTCAAGCCAATTTCATTGTTGTTTGAATCAAATTAGCATTAATCAGCATAAACGTCTGAAAATGGTGAAGCAAACTTATAAAAGATGTAAAACGGTTAAAAATTAGCGATTACAGTTGGTATAATTAGTTGGTTGGTGTACGATACAGAGAACAGAATCTGAAAACCGTTGAACATTTTGGGTTTAACAATGAAATTTGATATTGGTTAAAAGATTCATAACTCAAAAGCAATTGTACTGCTTCGCCTTAAATGGCTTCATACCCTCCACCATAGGATGGGGGTACACTAATTTCCTCATTCCGTTTGAAACTCATTGAAATACTGAGTAAATATCGAGCCCTTCCCCCGAAAATGATGTAGGTTAGGTTGAAAAGAGGGTGCAGATATTAATCCGCCCCATGCCACTGTGGACATACACCTAAGCCAGTAATCGGCTTGTTGTGCGCTCTAGAACCTATAAAGTAACCTCCAACAAGTAAAAGCGTGCTAAATTCGGCCGGGCCGAATGTTATATACCCTCCACCATTGATCGCATTTGTCGAGTTCTTTTCTCGGCATCTCTTCTTAGGCAAAAAAGGCTATAAGAAAAGATTTGCTCTGCTATTAGAGCGATATCAAGATATGGTCCGGTTTGGACCACAATTATATTTTATGTTGGAGACCGGTGTAAAATGTCAGCCAATTCGAATAAGAATTGCGCCCTTTGGGGGCTCAAGAAGTAAAATAGAGATATCGATTTATATGGGAGCTGCACCGGGCTATAGACCGATTCCGACCATAATAAACATGTATGCTGATGGTAATGAGAGGATCCATCGTAGAAAATTTCAGGCAAATCAGATAATAATTGTGACCTCTAGAGGCTCAAGAAGTCAAGATCCCAGATAGGTTTATATGGCAGCTATACCTGGTTATGAACCGATTTGAACCTTATTTGACGTAGTTGGTGAAAGTAAGAATAAAATACGTCATGCAAAATTTCAGCCAAATCGGATAGGAATTGTGCACTCTAGAAGCTCAAGAAGTCAAGTCCCCAGTTCTGTTTATATGACAGCTATTGGGTTGCCCAAAAAGTAATTGCGGGTTTTTCATATAGTCGGCGTTGACAAATTTTTTCACAGCTTGTGACTCTGTAATTGCATTCTTTCTTCTGTCAGTTATCAGCTGTTACTTTTAGCTTGCTTTAGAAAAAAAGTGTAAAAAAGTATATTTGATTAAAATTCATTCTAAGTTTTATTAAAAATGCATTTATTTTTTTTAAAAAATCCGCAATTACTTTTTGGGCAACCCAATATATCAGGTTATGAACCAATTTGAACAATACTTGGCATAGTTGTTGGATATCATAACAAAACACTTCGTGCAAAAATTCATTCCAATCGGATAAGAAATGCGCACTCTAGTGGCTCAAGAAGTCAAGACCCAAGATCGGTTTATATGGCAGCTATATCAGTTTATAGACCGATTTGAACCATACTTCGCACAGTTGTTGGAAGTCATACCGAATCACGTCGTGCCAAATTTCAGCCAAATCGTATAGGAATCGCGTCCTCTAGAGGCTCGAGAAGTCAAGATCACAGATCGGTTCATATGACAGCTATATCAGGTTATGAAGTGATTGGCGCCATACTTGGCACAGTTGTTGAATATCATAAAAAAACACGTCGTGCAAAATTTCATTCCAATCGGATAAAAATTGCGCACTCTAGAGGCTCAAGAAATCAAGACCCAAAATCGGTTTATATGGCAGCTATATCAAAACATGAACCGATATGGCCCATTTACAAAACCTACGGACCTACACTAATAAGAAGTATTGGTGCAAAAATTCAAGCGGCTAGCTTTACTCCTTCGGAAGTTTGCGTGCTTTCGACAGACAGACGGACGGACAGACGGACGGACTGGCTAGATCGACATAAAATGTCACGACGATCAATAATATATATATACTTTATGGGGTCTCAGACGAATATTTCGAGAAGTTACAAACAGAATGATGAAATTAGTATACCCCCCATCCTATGGTGGAGGGTACAAAAAGAATATATTAAGTTAGGAATTCCGTGCGACTTACAAAATCCTTAATTCTTTTCAATACCACTCCCCTAAATTGGTTCATGTCTGATATTGTGTCTCCACCTAAGTGCCGGTATCTGTTAGACGCGAAAGTCGGGCAATGACAAAGGAAATGCTCCAACGTCTCATCATCTTCCCCGCATGCCCTACACAATCTTTCACTTGCCGCATCGATTTTACATAAGTGAGCTCGTTGTCCTATGTGCCCCGTTATGATTCCAACAGCTATACTGACCTCCTTCTTGCTTCCTTTCAATAATAGCCTCGTCTTTTCACGATCTGGATCCGCCCATAGGATTTTCGCCGTCCTACCAACCGTTTCACTGTTCCACAATGTTGCATGCGCATTCGTCGCCCACTCTCTTAACTCGGACTGCGTCGACCCGAAAGGCTTCGGGTTAACCAAGTTTATTGACGGCAGTCCTCTGGCTTGCATCGCCAAACCGTCTGCCCTTTCATTTCCCCTTACTCCGTTATGGCCCGGCACCCAAACGATGCTGATTTTGTCATCCTCAGAGAAGGCGTTAATCTCCTTCTTACACTGCAAGACTGTTCGTGACCTTATTGTCCTGGTTGTTATCAATCGGTAAAGATGTTCACACTCGACGTCCTCGCGTTAGCAACACACCACTTCATGCATTTCGTGGTCGCCCGGATCTCCGCCTGCAGGACCGTATTATGGTCAGGCAGTCTAAAACAGATCTCAGTCCTTGGGTTCTCAATGTAAACTGCCAGGGCCACTCTGTCCTCTAGCTTTGATCCATCAGTGTAGCATGATCTTCCAGATGGCAATACTAGGGTTCCGTCAATCCAAGACTGTGCCGATGGCAGCAGCGCCTCGCACTCGACCAAAAGGTTCATCTCATCGGAAACCTCTTCTCTTCCATCCAGGTTTCCTATCGTCGCCTCGATTATACCGCAATGGTAAGAGCTGCTCCCATCCTCAATCCATTCTCCCATCGCCTTAAGTCTCATAGCCGCAGTGGCTGCCTCACACTTTATCTGTATGTCAATGAGTCGGATATCTAGAATAGTCTCCAGTGGCTTAGTGAGCGTGGTCCTCATCCCTCCACTTATGCCAAGACAACATGTTCTCTGAACCTGTTGTATAGTCCTTATGTTAGACTTTTTCTCCATATTAGTCCACCAAACTACTGAGGCATAAGTAAGTATTGGTCTAATTACGGTCCTGTAGAGCCAGTGGACTATCCTCCGAGTCAGGCCCCATTTTGGAGCCTACGGCCCATCTACATAGTGCCCAACATTTGTGAGCCTTCTCAGTACGCTCCTGAAAGTGACACTTCCAATTAAGTTTCCTACAAAGAAAGAATTGACAAACAAACACAAATTGATTTTTATACCCTTCACCATAGGATGGGGGGTATACTAATTTCGTCATTCTGTTTGTAACTACTCGAAATATTCGTCTGAGACCCCATAAATTATATATATTCTTGATTGTCGCGACATTTTATGTCGATCTAGCCATGTCCGTCCGTCCGTCCGTCTGTCTGTCGAAAGCACGCTAACTTCCGAAGGAGTAAAGTTAGCCGCTTGAAATTTTGCACAAATACTTCTTATTAGTGTAGGTCGGTTGGTATTGTAACTGGCCCATATCGGTCCATGTTTTTGATATAGCTGCCATTTAAACCGATTTTGGGTCTTGACTTCTTGAGCCTCTAGAGGGCGCAGTTCTTATCTGATTTGAATGAAATTTTGCACCAAGTGTTTTGTTATGATATCCAACAACTGTGCCAAGTATGGTTCAAATCGATCTATAACATGATATAGCTGCCATATAAACCGATCTTGGGTCTTGACTTCTTGAGCCTCTAGAGCGCTAAATTCTTATTCGATTTTAATGAATTTTTGCACGAAGTATTTTGTTATAATACCCAACAACTGTGCTGAGTGTGGTTCAAATCGGTTCATAACCTGATATAGCTGCCATATAAACCGATCTGGGATCTTGACTTCTTGAGCCTCTAGAGGTCGCAATTATTATCCGATTTGCCTGAAATTTTGTACGACGGATCCTCTCATGACCATCAACATACCTGTATATTATGGTCTGAATCGGTCTTTAGCCCGATACAGCTCCCATATAAATCGATCTCTATATTTTACTTCTTGAGCCCCCAAAGGGCGCAATTCTTATTCCAATTGGCGGACATCTTACACAGGTCTCCAACATATAATTTAATTGTGGTCTAAACTGGATCATATCTTGATATCGCTCTAATAGCAGAGCAAATTTTTTCTTATATCATTTTTTGCCTATGAAGAGATGCCGTGAAAAAACTCGACAAATGCGCTCCATGGTGGAGGGTATATTAGGTTCGGCCCGGCCGAACTTAGCACGCTTTTACTAGTTCTTGTTATTGTTTAATTTGGTCCAGTTCGGTTCGATTTTGGTTATAGGTGCCATTTGAAATCTTGGCCCTATAAAAAGCGCATTTATTATCCGATTTCATTGAAATTTAACGCAGTGACTTATGTTTTTCGACATTCGTATCCTATATGGTCCAGATCGGTTTATATTTGGTTATAGCTGCCAAAAAGACCTATCTTTTGTTCCACAAAAATGAACAGTGACTTATATTTATTAGACCACTCAATGTCCGTGTCGAATTTGAGTGCATAAGTTATAGAAGTTTTCACCGGATTGTAACGAAAGAGGGTTTACATATATACCCTAAGTGGTGGGTATCTAAAGTTCGGCCCGGCCAAACTTAATATGCCTTTTTAGTTGTTCTTTAATGTATACCATTGATGCGGAGTCTAAAGCTAGGAAGATTTCAGACTTTCAGTCTTTGAAAAGGAATCGAAAGATTTTCAAGATTTGTTTTCTCAAACAAGAGGATTGAGAAGATGATTAGACATGGAGGGGGGATCCTGCACAAGTATTCATATTATCCTTTACACTATCTCTGCTGCTCAAACGCTGGTATGTTTTGAACTGATTTTTATTCAGAATGAAATTCCCTATATTTGACTGAAACTACTAAATAAAGACAGCGATCTCATAATCTTATAGAGACCACTAAATAGGAATTTCCAGCTTGGATGGTTCTGCAACAGTTTCATAACATTTTGCTAAACGAATTGAAAACACCTATACCCATTTCATGACTGACTTAGACAGTTTGTAGGCGCTTGTGATACCACAGTACCACCTTTTCGAACATTTTGGTCTTAGTATTGATGATACATGTAATTTAAATTTAACAACTTAAACGCTTAAATTTCAAATTGTTCTTACTTTATTCCTAAATTGCAACAATAACAACAAAGAGTTCCTTTCTTAAAGAGGTTTATTGTAACATATACTCTCTTTGTAATTTAGAGTATATCTTTCCCCACATTAAAGTCTATAAAAAGCTTAAATATGACCTTTGTTTACAGGTTTGTGAGGAAAAAGAAAAAATCTCAAGAATATGAATATCGTTTAGCTTGTTACTATTTGCAAGCAATTGTTTATATCCTTGCACTCATGCTCATGCTGTCGTCTCCAATATTCTCTTTGGCCAAGGAATCATATTTAAATTCAAATTACATTCATCATTCAAACTCATTGTGTATGCATGAGCTACGAATTATTTCTTCTTTGGTATTTTTGTTTACGTTCTTTTTTTTTTTTTTTGGTCCTTTTGCAATGCCTGAGTTGTATTAAATATCCATATAGACTATCTCATGAAATATTAAATGGATTCAGGACATAGTTTACTTAGGACAAGGCACCGTAGCTTAAAGCAGTACCTTTAGTACAGTTTAAAGAGGAGTTTGGTATTGTTATTGTTATTGTTTTTGTTATACAAATTATTTTTATATAGAAATTTTATGTCTACAATTGGGGATAACAAGCATCAAGGACTTTAAGTTAGGACAGTAAGTTGACAAGATAAGAGGATAAAAACAAAGATTATTTAAAGTATACTTTTAGTGATGAATAATGTAAATTTATAATAAAAATTGTTCCTAAATTAGGCATAACATGTTCCATGGGCGAAAGCAGCCGCGGTCACTGTTATATACTTTTAAATTCTTAAAGAAGGCTTTGTTATTAATTTAACTTGACCCTAAGTATATGTTAAAGGCCATAAATCCTGATGGAGGCAATATAATGGGTATGGGGTGCTTATTCTAGGTATGCCATGGTTCCTTAAATTATGAAGACTCAAAGAATGGATCTCCATTTGCATAGAGATTTAATGGAAAGTGCAATGAAAGATCCCCACAGCTGTGGTCCCAATGGGCAGCAAAGGGTGTATCATCAGCTTTCCTCGGAGGGAATTGAAATCCTTCTCCCATGTCAGCCATAAAACCATAAGGCTATCTAAAAGAAAGCTACTCGGGTGAATAATTCTTGGTTAGTAGACGAAGTACATGGAGAAGAAACCCATTGAGAGTAGAATCGCAGAAGAACTCTAGTATATGTTAGATGATTTCTTCTTTGGGCAAGATTTGAAGAGCCTTAAGCAATGGTAAAACTGAGATTAAAACAAGTAAAAACGTGTCAAGTTTGGCCGGGCCGAATCTTATATACCCTCCACCATGGATCACATTTGTCGAGCTCTTGCCAGGGTATCTCTTTTTAGGCAAACAAAAGATAAAAGAAAAGAATTGCTATGTTATTGGAACAATATCAAGTTATGGTTCATTTCAGATCATAATTGAACTGAATATTGGAGACCATAGTAGAAGTCATTGTGTAAAATTTCAGCCAAAATCTAGTAAGAATTGCGCATTTTAGGGGCTGCAGAAGTGAAATAGGGAGATCGGTTTATAGGGGAGCTGTATTAGGCTATACACCGATTTATGCGATATTCGACACGTATGTTAAAGGTCATGAGAGAAGACGTTCTACAAAATGTCAGCCAAATTGGATAATAATTGCGTCCTCCAGTGGCTCAAGAAGTCAAGACCCCAGATCGGTTTAAATGGCAGCTATATCAGGTTATGGACCGATTTGTACCATTCTTAATAGAGTTGTTGGAAGTCATAATAAAACACGTCGTGCAAAATTTCAGCCAAATCGGATAAAAGTAGTGCACTCTAGCGGAAGTCAAGAAGTCAAGACCCCAGATCGGTTTATATGGCAGCTATATCAGGTAGTGGACCGATTTTAACCATACTCAGCACAGTTGTTGGAAGTCATAATAAAACACCTCATACAAAATTTCAGCCAAATCGGATAAGAATTGTGCCCTCTAGCGGCTCAAAAATCAAGACCCCAGATCGATGGCAGCTATAACAGGTTATGGACCGATTTTAACCATACTCAGCACAGTTGTTGAAAGTCATCACAAAACACGTCGTGCATAATTTCAGCCGATTCAGATAGGAATTGCTCCCAGTAGAGGCTCAAGAAGTCAAGACCCCAGATCGGTTAATATGGCAGCTATATCAGGGTATAAACCGATTTGAACCATACTTAGCACAGTTATTGAAAGTCATAACAAAACACGTCATGCAATATTTCAGCCAAATCGGATAGGAATTGCTACCAGTAGAGGTTCAAGAAGTCAAGACCCCATATAGGTTTATATGGTAGCTATATCAGGTTATGGACCGATTTCAACCATACTCAGCATAGTTGTTGGAAGTCATAATCGTGCAAAATGTCAGCCAAATCGGATGAGAATTGTGCTCTCTAGCGGCTCAAGAAGTCAAGATCCCTGATCGGTTCATATGGCAGCTATATCAAAACGTGGGCCGATATAGTCCATTTACAATCCCAACTGACCTACACTAATAAGAAGTATTTGTGCAAAATTTCGAGCGTCTAGCTTTACTTCTTCGAAAGTTAGCGTACTTTCGACAGACAGACAGACGAACGGTCGGACGGACAGACGGACGGACATGGCTAGTTCGACTTAAATGTCATGACGATCACGTATATATTCTATGGGGTCCTAGACGAATATTTCGAGGAGTTACAAACAGAATGACGAAATTAGTCCTATGGTGAAGGGTATAAAAACAGGTGGCTGGAGAGATGACATGAAGTTTCTCTTCCACCTCACTAGTGTCTTCAGGTGCATCGCTGAGAGGAGTAAGATCCCCTTAGTAAAGTTTAAGCAGATCCCAAATATTTGCAATACACACCGGAATTCTTATACCATTCCAGCTTTTCCTGCGATTATTCTGATACCTGAAATCCAGAACAGATTGCCTAAAAACTGTTCACTAGTTTCTCACTCAGGGGCTCATTGGTTGGGTAGTGAATTGTTCCGCACTAAGGATGTTGAAGAACTATCTGTAGCTCTGAATGACTACCCCAACGCTCTCAAATGCTTGAAGACCAATTGAAAAAATATTAATCTAAAATCAACATTTCCCGAAATAACCAGAGCTGTGAGCGTGCGATCAAAGTTATAGAAGACTTATTCAACATCTGCCGCAACAAGGACCATCTAAGTTCCATCCTATACAAAGACAACGTGAATATTTAACTTTCTAGAGTGTTGGATGATTCTATGTTATGTAACATATATGTGGCTCTAAAACTTGTTTAATTATACATATGATGTTTTAAAAAGTCATCACCCTAATATACACATTAACATTTGTTCCTTTTCTTTGATTGAACAAAGAGCAATCACTATGTTAAGCATTTCTATCGAGTGCGAATGGGCAACTCGAAAAGAGATAGTGTTAAAAGTTTCACGTTAGGTACAAAAATTCTCATTAGATTAAGAGACAAACGGCTGCCACGTAAAAGAAAACACTCAAAGAATTTTAAGGCACAAAAATTCTTTGGTTATATTTACACGATAAGAAATATCCACCCCAAAGTGGATAAATGTTCGAAAACAATAACTCCCAAAAGTATTTTTTGTTGTTTTATTTATAGCATAACGAATACAGCAGATCATAATACAAAGACATAGTGGAATTGTTGGCCGGGCCGAACTTTGGAAACCCACCACCTCGGATATATATGTTAACCACCTTTCGTCAAAATCTGGTGAAAAATTTCATACCTTATATCGAAATATGTTCCGATTTGGACCAAATACTAATAAGCACAAGTCATGGTTCAGTTGTGTATAACAAAATAGTGATCTTTTTAGTAGCTATATCTAAAAATAAACCGATCTTAACCATATATGACACGGATGTCGAAAAGCCTAACATAAGTCACTATGTCACATTTCAGTGATATTGGATTACTAATGCGCCTTTTATGGGGCCAAGACTTTAAATCGAGATATCGGTCTATATGGCAGCTACATCCAAAGCTGAACCAATTTGGGCTAAGATGAAGAAGGATGTCGAAGGGCCTTACACAACTCACTGTCCCAAAATTCGGCAACATCGGCCAATAAATGTGCCTTTTATGGCCCCAAAACATTAAATCAAGAGATCGGTCTATATGGCAGCTATATCCAAATCTGGACCGACCTGAGCCAAATTGAAAAAGAATGTCGAAGGGCCCAACACAACTTAGTCTCCCAAATTTCGGCGACATCGGACAATAAATGCGCTTTTTATGGGCCCAAAACTTTAAATCGTGAGATCGGTCGATATGGCAGCTATATCTAAATTTGGACCGATCTGGGCCAAATTGAAGAAGGATGTCGAGTAACCTAACACAACTCACTGCCCCAAATTTCTGCAATATCGGATAATAAATGTGGCTTTTATGGGCCTAAAACCCTAATTCAAGATATCGGTCTATATGGAAGCTATATCCAAATCTGGACGGATCTGAGCTAAATTGAAGAAAAATGTCGAAGGGCCCAATACAACTCACTGCCCCAAATTTCGGCGACAACGGACAATAAAAGCGCTTTTTATGGGCCTAAGACCCTAAATCGGAGGATCGGTCTATATGGCAGCTATATCAAAATCTGGACCGATCTGAGCCAAATTGAAAAAGGATGTCGAACGGCCTAACACAACTCACTGTCCCAAATTTTGGCAAAATCGGACAATAAATGCGCCTTTTATGGACTCAAAACCTTAAATCGAGAGATCGGTCTATATGGCAGCTATATGCAAATCTTGATTGATCTAAGCCAAATTGAAGAAGGATGTCGAAGGGCCTAAAACAACTCACTGTCCCAAGTTGTGGCAAAATCGGACAATAAATGCGCTTTTATCTGCCTAAGACCCTAAATTGGCGGATCGGTCTCTATGGAGGCTATATCAAGATGTAGTCTGATATAGCCTATCTTCGAACTTAACCTGCTTATGAAAAAAAAAAAAAAATTATCTGTACAAAATTTCAGCTCAGTATCTCTATTTCGTCTTAGATTTTTACGCGGATCAAAAATATATATACTTTATTGGGTCGAAATGGACATTTTGATGTGTTGCAAACGGACTGACAAAATGAATATACCCCCATCCTCCGGTAGTGGGTATATAAAGCTTTATATTTAATACAAATTCCCGCAAGAATTTATAGAAAACAAGTAAGAGCGTACGGCCGGGCCGACTCTTATATACCCTCCACAATGGTCGCATCTGTCGAGTTCTTTTCCCGGCGTCTCTTCTTAGGCAAAAAAGGATAAATGAAAAGATTTGGTCTGCTATTAGAGCGATATCAAGACATGGTCCGGTTTGGGCCACAATTAAATTATATGTTGGAGACCTGTGTAAAATGTCTTCCAATTCGAATAAGAATGGCGCCCTTTGGGGGCTCAAGAAGTAAAATAGAGAGATGGATTTATATGGGTGCTGTATCAGCCTATAGACCGATTCAGACCATAATAAACACGCATGTTGATGGCCATGAGGGGATCCATCGTACAAAATTTCAGGCAAATCGGATAATGATTGCGACCTCTAGAGGCTCAAGAAGTCAATATCACAGATCGGTTTATATGGCAGCTATATCAGGTTAAGAACCGATTTAAACCATACTTGGCACAGTTGTTGGATATCGTACCAAAAAACGTCGTGCATTTCATTTCATTCCAATCGGATAAGAATTGCGTCACCTAGAAGTTCAAGAAGTCAAGTCCCCATATCGGTTTATATGACAGCTATATCAGGTTATGTACCGATTTGCGCCATACCAAACACATTTATTGGAAGTCATAACGAAACACCTCTTGCAAAATTTCAGCCAAATAGGATGAGAATTGCACGCTCTCTTGGCTCAAGAAATCAAGATCCCATATCGTTTTATATGGGAGCTATACCAGATTATGAACCGATTTGAAGTTACTTAACACGGTTATTGGAAAAGATACCAAAACACTACGTGCTAAATTTCATTCCAATCGGACGGGAATTGCGCCCTCTAGAGGCTCAAGAAGTCAAGACCCAAGATCCGTTTATATGGCAGCTACATCAAAACATGGACCGATTTGAACCATACTTAGCGCAGTTGTTGAAAATGATACAAAAACATCACGTATAAAATGTCAGTTAAATCGGACATGAATTGCGCCCTCTAGAGGCTCAAGAAGTCAAGATCCAAAATCGGTTAATATGGTAGTTATATCGAAACATGGACCGATATGGCACATTTACAATCCCAACCGACCTACACCTATAAGAAGTATTCGTGCCAAATTTCAAACGGCTAGCTTTACTCCTTCGAAAGATAGCGTGCTTTCGACAGACAGACGGACGGACATGGCTAGATCGACATAAAATGTCACGACGATCAAGAATATATATACTTTATGTGGTCGCAGACGAATATTTCGAGTACTTACAAACAGAATGACGAAATTAATATACCCCCATCCTATGGTGGAGGGTATAAAAATTATTTTTATTCCCACCACCGACGGATGGGGGTATATTCATTTTGTCATTCCGTTTGCAACACATCAAAATATCCATTTCCGACCCTATAAAGTATATAAATTCTTGATCAGCGTAAAAATCTAAGACGATCTAGACATGCCCGTCCGTCTGTCCGTCTGTCTGTTGAAATCATGCTACAGTCTTCAAAAATGGAAATATTGAGCTGAAACTTTGCACAGAATATTTTTTTGTCCATAAGCAGGTTAAGTTCGAAGATGGGCTATATCGGACTATATCTTGATATAGCCCCCATATAGACCAATCCGCCGATTTAGGGTCTTAGGCCCATAAAGGCCACATTTATTATCCGATTTTGTTGAAATTTTGGACAGTGAGTTGTCTTAGGCCCTTCAACATCTTTCATGAATATGGCTCAGATCGGTCCAGATTTGGATATAGCTGCCATATAGACCGATCCTCCAATTTAGGGTCTTGGGCCCATAAAAGCCACATTTATTATCCGATTTTGCTGAAATTTTGGACAGTAAGTTGTCTTAGGCCCTTCGACATCCTTCGTGAATATGGCTCAGATCGGTCCAGATTTGGATATAGCTGCCATATAGACCGATCCTCAGATTTAGGATCTTAGGCCCATAAAGGCCACATCTATTATCCGATTTTGCTGAAATTTTGGACAGTGAGTTGTCTTAGGCCCTTCGACATCCTTCGTGAATATGGCTCAGATCGGTTCAGATTTGGATATAGCTACCGATCCTCAAATTTAGGGTTTTAGGCCCATAAAGGCCACATTTATTATCCGATTTTGCTGAAATTTTGGACAGTGAGTTGTCTTGGACCCTTAAATACCCTCCGTCAATTTGGCTCAGATCGGTCTAGATTTGGATATAGCTGCCATATAGACCGATATTTCGATTTGGGGTCTTAGGCACATTAAACACGCATTTATTGTCCGATGTCGCCGAAATTTGGGCCAGTGAGTTAAGTTAAGCCCCTTAACATACTTCTGCATTATCGCACAGATCGGTCCAGATTTGGATATAGCTGCCATATAGACCGATCTCTCGGTTTTAGGTTTTGGGGCCATAAAAAGCGCATTCATTGTCCGATGTTGCCGAAATTTGGGACAAAGAGTTAAGTTAAGCCCCTCCACATATATCTGCTATGGAACATAAGGTATGAGTTTTGCACCGGATTGTGACGAAAGATGGCTTACATATATACCCGACGTGGTGGGTATCCAATGTTCGGCCCAGCCGAACTTAACGCCTTTTTACTTGTTTTTTGTATTTTTGGTTTTTTGTGAAAGTTGCAACAATTTTTCATATTTTGAAAGTTGTTGTAATACATAGCAGTGTAGTACGGGGGGTATACAAGTCTAGTCATACAAATCCAAGACTTAGTTGCACCTTGTCGTGATGAAGAAAAGTTTATCCATTTATTTTTGCAAAAAAAGGGGTATCACAAATTATGCAAATATTTCTCGCCATGAAAAATGCTCACATTGCCTCAAAACGAAAACTCTTCTTTACTTTAATTAAATAATTATAACTTTTATGAACCCACAATTCCTTATGCCTTAATAAAATATTTTAAAACCTCCGCTTTATGTCGCATGCAGCTTTGCACTTGCATGATATGCTGCAAATAATGCCATATTTCCCCTTCATTCGGCTTATGTAGAAAAATATGATGCCTTGTCAGTTGTAGTGCCTTTTCACAACCACTCCCGCTTATTTTTTTGTTTGCTGAGAAAGGCTTAAAACAAAGCCATATACAGCTAATTTGACCCCCTACACTGTGTGGCATGTTAACTACAATCATTTTGTAGGCACATAAACCATATTTTGTGTTGACAAATCGCTCAAATGCCAACACAGTGAGTGAATGAGTGTGAATTTTTACGACAGGATTAAGCCACCACAGACCACCCTCAAAATTGTGCGGTTTGTTTCCTGCATAAATCATGAATGTCGTTGACTTCAGCAAGCTTTACGAGCAAGCACTTTATTCCCGTTTTTATTATTTATTTTCTGTTTGTTTATGTTTACTTCACTCCATTTAATAATCCCACATGATGTTAATAATAAAAAATTAACACAAGCAAAAATATTTTCCCTTCATGAAGTAACACAACACCTCCCCCCCCCACCACATATAAAAGTAGAATTGGCAACACGGACCAGGGAAGTACCAAGGTTTTACATTTTGTTTTTGTGGTGTTGATGGTAGATGCGCTGTAAAGCATAGAAAATAGCTTAAAAATATCCTACTTAAACATCCATGCAATCATAAAATTTAAGAGCTATTACTTGAAAAATGCACAGTGATTTGAGAGACTCTCAATGCGAATTTCAATTTTAGGTATGATTTAATTTTTTTTTGGAAAAAACAATAAATTTGGTATTAAACGAAGAATAATGGACTCAAATATACCAAAAGTTTGTGTGGGGTCCACTTTTTTTGGCTGTGTTTAGCAAATATCGGAGGCCACCGTAGCGCAGAGGTTAGCATGTCCGCCTATGACGCTGAACGCCTGCGTTCGAATCCTGGCGAGACCATCAGAAAACATTTTCAGCGGTGGCTTTCCCCTCCTAATGCTGGCAACAGCAAGCAAGGTGCTTATACTTTGATATGAAATAAGTAAAAATCCCATGCTGAACTTGGGATACCCAATCCCAAGTCTGACCTAAATCAGCAGATCGGCCTATATAACACCTATATCTAAATATGGTCCAATATCGGCTACTTTTAGCTCGGCAATTTGAAGGCAAGATTGTTCCAAATGTAAGCAAAATGGGGCAATTAATGCGGCTGTTTGGGCTTAAGACCTTCTACATTGTCAGAACGGTGTATATGGCATCTACAATATACCAAAATTTCGGGCGATATGGACCATATACGGTACGGATGTCGAAGAGTCTAATAAAACTCATATAAATTTCAACAAAATAGGGAAATAAAGGTGCCTTTTTATACCCACCACTATAGGATGGGGGGTATACTAATTTCGTCATTCCATTGGTAATACCTTGAAATATACGTCTAAGACCCCATATACCTTATGGGTATATGGGGTCTTATACGTCATCATGGTATTTTAAGTCGATCTAGTCATGTTCGTCCGTCCGTAAGTAAGAAGAAGTAAAGCTAGCCGCTTGAAATTTTGCACAAATACTTCTTTTTAGTGTAGGTCGGTTGGAATTATAAATGGGCCAAATCGGTCCATGTTTTGATATATCTGCCATATAAACCGATTTTGGGTTTCGACTTCTTGAGCATCTAAAGGCCGCAATTCTTATCCGATTTGGTTGAGATTTTGCATGTGGTGTTTGGGTATCACTTCCAAAAACTGTCAAATATGGTTTAGACCGACGTCTATAATCTGATATAGCTGCCATATTAACCTATCTTGGATCTTGACTTCTTGAGCCTCTAGAGGGCGCAATTCTTATACGATTTGTCTGAGATTTTACACGTGGTGTTTGGGTATCCCTTCCTACAACTGTCAAATATGGTTTAAATTGGTCTATAATCTGATATAGCTGCCATATAAACCGATCTTGGATCTTGACTTCTTGAGCCTCAAGAGGGAGCAATTCTTATCCGATTTGGCTGAAATGTAGCACGAAGTTGTTTGTCATGACTTCCCATAACTGTGCTAAATATGGATCCAATCGGTGCATTACCTGATATAGCTGCCATATAAACATATCTTGGATCTTGACTTCTTGAGCCTCTACAGGGCACAATTCTTATCCGATTTGGCTGAGATTTTGCACGTGGTGTTTGGGTATCACTTCCAACAACTATCAAATATGGTCAAATATGGTTTAAATCGGTCTATAATCTGATATAGCTGCCATATAAACCGATCTTGGATCTTGATTTCTTGAGCCTCTAGAGGGCGCAATTCTTATATGATTTGGCTGAGATTTTACACGTGGTGGTTGGGTATTTGGCTGAAATTCAGCACGAAGTTGTTTGTCATGACATCCCATAAATGTGCTAAATATGGATCCAATCGGTGCATTACCTGATATAGCTGCCATATAAACCCATCTTGGATCTTGACTTCTTGAGCTTCTAGAGGGCGCAATTCTTATCCGATTTGGCTGAAATTTAGCATGAAGTATTTTGTTATGACTTTCAACAACTGCAATAAATATGGTTCAAATCGATAAATAACCGTATATAGCTGTCACATTAACCGATCTGGAATCTTGACTTTTAAAGCTTCCAGAGGGCGCATTTCGTATCCGATTTGGCCAAAATTTTGTGCAACGGCACCTCCCTTGACCTTCAATATACGTGTGCAATATGGTTTTAATCGCCTGATACAGCTGCCATATAAACCGATTTCCCAAATATGCTTCTTGAGCCCCTACAAGGAGCAATTCTTATCCGAATGGAGTGAAATATTACCCAATGACTTCTAGTATGGTCTTCAACATTAAATTTACTTATGGTCCCAATTGGAATATACTTTACTTTACTTTACTTTAATTGGCTATGACAGAATATTTGTTCCACTAGCCAAACGTAGAATAGCGTTCCTAGCGCCTCGGTCTTCTGCGCTCATTCTAAAATCTCTGACACCAGGTTTTGAGGTGTCTCCCACAACTTGATCTTTCCATCGGGCTTTTCTTCCCGGTTTGCGTGTACCACCGTATTTGCCGTCAAAAGACTACATTGCCGGAGCTTCTTCATCCATTCTGAACCATGATCTAGCCAACGCAGCCGTTGTATTTTGATGCGTGTCACCATGCTATCGTCGTCATACAGCTCATATAGCTCGTGGTTCATACGTCGCCTATATTTTCCATTAACGCAAACTGGTCCATTGATTTTACGACGAATCGGATTATAACTTGATATATCTCCAATAGCATAACAATTCTTTTCCATTATTCTTTGTTTTCCCCTAAAAGAGATACCGCCCAAAGAACTCGACAAATGCGATCTATGGTGGAGGGTATATAAGATTCGGCCCGGCCGAACTTAGCACGCTTTTACTTGTTTTGGCTCAAGAGCCTAAACCGGGTCTATGTAGCAGTCTGCCGTGAGCATCTGAAAAATTTTCAGAGGTGGTAACCCCCTTAGGTTAGGTTAGGTTGAAAAGAGGACGCAGATAGTAGTCCTCCCCATATCACTACAAACATACACTTAAGCCAGTAATCGGCTTGTTGTGCGCTCTAAATACTAAAAAAGTGACCTCGAAAAAGAAAATTGCAAGTTAGGAATTCCGTGCTACTTACAAAATCCTTAATTGTTTTCCATACTACTCCCCTTAGTTGTTTCATATCTGGTATCGTGTCCCCACCTAAGTACCGGTGTCTGTTAGCCGCGAAAGCCGGGTTATGACATAGGAAACGCTTCAACGTCTCATCATCATCCCCACATGACATCACTTGCCGCACTGATTTTATATAAGTGAGCTCGTAGTCCTATGTGTCCCACGAGAGAGAAGTATCCCCTGTTACTCAATGGAAGGTTCATGGGAAATTTTTTTTGTTAGTTTATATGGCAGCTAAGTCACGAACTCAGGTCCATTTATTTTTGAAAGCGACTAAAGAAGAAGAGCAGTCCCATCGGAGCTCAATCAAGCTATTAAACGGATGCGGACCTCACCTTTTTATAGGATGGGGATATACTAATCTATGGGTTGCCTAAAAAGTAATTGCGGATTTTTTAAAAGAAAGTAAATGCATTTTTAATAAAACTTAGAATGAACTTTAATCAAATATACTTTTTTTACACTTTTTTTCTAAAGCAAGCTAAAAGTAACAGCTGATAACTGACAGAAGAAAGAATGCAATTACAAAGTCACAAGCTGTGAAAAAATTTGTCAACGCCGACTATATGAAAAATCCGCAATTTCTTTTTGGGCAACCCAATAGTATTTCCGTTTGTAACCCCTGGTAATGAAAATCTGCGACCCCACAACGTTTGTATATTCTTGATCGTCTTGAAATTCTAATTCGATCTAGCCATGTGCGTCCGTCCGTCTGTGGAAATCAAGATAGCGCACAGTGGGAAAAAACCGAAAAAACTACTAAACAAGTAAGAGCGTGCTATGTTCGGCCAGGCCGAATCTTATATACCTTCCACGATGGATCACATTTGTCGAGTTCTATGCGCAGTATCTCTTTTTAAGTAAACAAAGAATATTGAATAAGAATAAGCTATATTGGGTAATATTTCAGTTCATTCAAATAAGAATTACGCCTTATAGGGGCTCAAAAAGCTAAATCTGGAGATCGGTTTATATGGGAGATGTATCAAGCTATTAATCGATTCCTATGTTGAAGGTCATGAGAGAAGTCGTTGTACAAAATTTCTTCCAAATCGTATGAGAACTGCGCCCTCTAGAGGCTCAAGAAGTCAAGATCCTAGATCGGTTTATATGGCAGCTATATCAGGTTATGTAGCGATTTGCGCCATACCCAACACAGTTATTGGAAGTCTTAGCAAAACACCTTATGCAAAATTTCAACCAAATCGGATGAGAATTGCTCGATTTATTGGCTCAAGAAGTCAAGATCCCAGATCGGTTTATATAGCAGCTATATCAAGTCCTATACCGATTTGAACCATACTTGGCACAGTTGTTGAAAGTGATACCAGAGCACTAAGTGCAAGATTTCAGTTAAATTGGACGGGAATTGCGCCCTCTTGAGGCTTAAGAAGTCAAGACCCAAAATCATAACATGGACCGATCAAAACATGGACCGATTTGAACCATACTTAGCGCTGTTGTTGGAAATGATACCAAAACACCTCGTGCAAAATTTCAGTCTCGTTCAGTCGGACGAGAATTGCGCCCTCTAGGGCCCAAGAAGTCAAGACCCAAGATCGGTTTATATGGCAGCTATATCAAAACATGGACCGATTTGGCCCATTTACAATTCCAACCGACCAACACTAATAAAAAGTTGTTGCGCAAAATTTCAAGCGGCTAGCTTTACTCCTTCGAAAGTTAGCATGCTTTCGATAGACAGACGGACGGACGGACGGACATAGCTAGATTGACTTAAAATGACATGACGATCAAGAGTACATATACTTTATGGGGTCTCAGACGCATATTTCGTGGTGTTACAAATAGAATGCAGAAATTAGTATACCCCCATCCTATGGTGGAGGGTATAAAAATTGTCAGCGGTGGTTTTTCCCTCCAAATGATGGCAACATTTGTGAGGTACTATGCCATGTAAAACTTCTCACCAAAGTGGTGTCGCATAGCGGCATGCCGTTTGGACTCGGCTATACAAAGGAGGCCCCTTATCATTGCGCTTAAATCGGACTGCACTCATTGATATGTGAGAAGTTTTCCCCTGCTCCTTAGTGGACTCATTAAAATGTGAGAAGTTGGCCCCTGCATGAAATGTTCATGGGCAAAATTTGTATTTGCATTGGATTGTAAATGGGCCATATCGGTTCAAATTTGGGTATAGCTCCCATATAAACCGATACCCGATTTGACTTCTTGAGCCCCTGGAAGCCACATTTGGCTGAAATTTTGAACATAGTGTTTTGTTGTGACATTCAATAACTGTGCCAAGTACGGTGCAAATCGGTCAAGAACCTGATATAGCTCCCATATAAACCGACCTCCCGATTTGACTTCTTGGGTCCTTACAAGCCGCGATATTTATCCGATTTGGCAGAAATTTTGCACATAGCGTTCTGTTACGATTTTCAAGAACTGTACCAAGTACGGTCCAAATCGGTTAATAACCTGATATAGCTCCTATATAAACCGATCTCCCGATTTGACTTCTTGGGTCCTTACAAGCCGCGATATTTATCCGATTTGTCTGAAATTTTGCACATAGCGTTCTGTTATGACTTTCAATAACTGTGCCAATTACGGTTCAAATCGGTTTATAACCTGATATAGCTTCAATACCAACCGATCTCCCGATTTGACTTCTTGAGTCCCTGAAAGCCTCAATTTTCATTCGATTTAGCTGAAATTTTTCATTCGGTGTTCTGTTATGACTCTCAACAACTGTGCCAAGTACGACCCGGATTAGTCAAGAACCTGGTATAGCTTCTATGTAAACCGATCTCCCGAATCGACTTCTTGAGCCCCTGTATGTCGCGATTTTCTCTGATTTAGCTAAAATTTTACTTGCAGTGTTCTGTTATGACTCTCAATAACTGTGCTAAGTACGATCCGAATCGGTCAAGAACCTGATATAGCTCCCATAAAGACCGATCTCCTGATTTGACTTCTTGAGCTCCTGGATGCCTTAATTTTTATCCGATATAGCTGAAATTTTAAACATAGTGTTCTGTGATGACTTTCAATAACTGCGCCAAGTACGGTTCAATTCGGTCACGAACCTGATATAGCTTCCTTATAAACCGATCTCCCGCTTTGACTTCTTGAGCCCCTGGAAGCCACAATTTTCGTCCGACTTGGCTGAAATATTGAACATAGTGTTCTGTTATGACTCTCAAAAACTCTGCCAAGTACTCCCCGGATTGGTCAAAAACATGATATAGCTCCCATATAAACCGATCTCCCGATTTGACATCTTGAGCCCCAAGAAGCCGCTATTTTTTTCCGATTTAGCTGAAATTTTTCATTCGGTGTTCTGTTATGACTCTCAATAACTCTGCCAGAACCTGATATAGCTTCCATATAATCCGATCTCCCGATTTGATTTCTTGAGCTCCTGGAAGCCTTAAGTTTTATCCGATTTGGCTGAAATTCTACACATAGTTTTCTTTTGTGACTTTCAACAACTGTGGCAAGTCCGGCCCGAATTGGTCAAGAACCTGATAAAGCTTATTTATAAACCGATCTCTCGATTTGACTTCTTGAACCCCTGGAAGCCTCAATTTTCATTCGATTTAGCTGAAATTTTTCATTCGGTGTTCTGTAATGACTTTCAACAACTGCGCCATGTACGGTCAAAATCGGTCACGAACCTGATATAGCTCCCATATAAACCGACCTGCCGATTTGATTTCTTGGGTCCTTACAAGCCACGATATTTATCCGATTTGTCTGAAATTTTGCATGTAGTGTTCCCTTATGACTCTCAATAACTGTGTCAAGTACGGTCCAAATCGGTCACGAACCTGATATAGCTCCCATATAAACCGACCTCCCGATTTTACTTCTTGGGTCCTTTAGAACCGCGATTTTTATCCGTTTTGGCTGAAATATTGCGTTCTGTTATGAATTTCAATAACTGTGCCAAGTACGCTCCAAATCGGTCAAGAACCTGATATAGCTCCTTTATAATCTGATCTCCCGACTTGACTTCTTGGGTCCTTAAAAACCGCGATTTTTATCCGATTTGGCTAAAATTTTGTATATAGTATTCTGTTATGACTTTCAACAACTGTGCAGAGTACGGTCCAAATCCGTGTATAACCAGATATAGCTCCCATATTTTGGCAGAATCCATGGTGGGGGGTTCCCAAAATTCGGCCCGGGCGTCTTTACTTGTTGCTCTTAGTGATAGCCTTTGAATGCAGTTGATTGAAATGAATTGTTTACCACTGTTCTTCGATTTGAGTATTAGAGCCTTGAGTTCCATAATTATTCTCATAGCTGACGGTGGCAGCAGGAGCCGCAGCAGCATCATCACTATTACCATAATATCAACATCTTGGCTGAAATACGAGTATAAAATATATGCATGTGGGTTAAGTGGATTTTTATTTAATGTAATTTTATTCATTCTCCTTTGGCAGACCCCCAAACACTTAGACAGAAGGCTCTTAAGGAGCCCCTACCCCTACCCTCCCTCCTCAAGAGGGGATTCGTGCAAGTGTTTCTGCACTCCTTGGGAAATATGTGCACGAGCTGCTGTTCACAGTCCAACCCTGCCATAACCACTGCCCTGGGTTCTGCTCATACATCGGATTCTCATATAAACGGCTATATTTGTGAAGTATTCGAAGGAGATGTAATAAATCTTTTATAAAATGTTCGGTTCAAATGTGTCGGAGCAATAATGTTTCATAACACCTTTATGTGTGTTATTTATGCATGTAAGAGTACTACGTACATCTTTAATAACGTCGCGCATTATGAGCATAGCGTGACACCTCCATCCTTGTGGCCCAGTAGCTGACAGCACCAAGATGGTGGGGTTCGCAAAATGAAATTTGCCTACACGAAATTGTCAAATTTCATTGCAGATTGTAAGGTTGATCACAGAGTGTTACTTAGCAACACTTTGGAATTGATTTAATTTATTAGGACGAGTGTTTTACACACAAAACGCCTGAATTGACAATGCAGATGTAAATGCCCCATAAAGTGTGGGGAGAAAGGAGGCAATTCCCGGAAATGTTATCATTAAGATTTTTGATGTGTAATCTAGCGTATGAATAGAAGAACCCTGAAACAATTCTGCCTCAACAGATGCAGATAATGGGTATGAGTAATGTGGCCCCCGTTCTAATACCTTGGCTCGTGTTCATTCATACTTTATGCCTTGCCACATGTAATGAAAATTCTTGCCATGTTTTAAGCCGCGTGTAGGAAAAGTTATTCAAATGGTGTCTTTTGTTATGAATTTTACAAAATTTATTTGCGATGTATAAATGCGCAGGGGAGCATTATAAATGGAATTTTGTGTACGCAATAGATGTTGACAATGTTTGATAGAAATCTAAAGATAGAAAAACTAATTATCCTTAGCAACGAAAGTAATGAGTTTATTTAATTCCTACGAATTTTAACTAAACGTATAGAAAAGCGAAAGACACGTTTCCTTTAAGTACTTCTGTGATGTATTGTTCAAGACGAACTAATGAAGTAGCAATGCATTGGTAAAGAAGAGAAACTTCGGTGTATTTTCGGTTCATTAAAGAAAGAACCTGACTCACTTAGTCGATTTCGTTCATTGTGGTATCAGGATACCAGGAACAGGAGAAGGAAGATGTCTTCTAGTTCCTACCGTTGAACCATCTGCAAATGCAAATTTTGCCCACGAACATTCCACTAAGGAACAGGGGCACTCTTCTCACATATCTATGAGTGCAGTCCGATTCAAGTTTAAGCTCAATGATAAGGAACCTCCTTTTTATAGCCGAGTCCAAACGGCGTGCCGCAGTGCGACACCTCTTTGAAGAGAAGTTTTACATGGCATAGTACCTCACAAATGTTGCCAGCATTAGGAGGGGAAAATCACCGCTGAAAAATGTTTTTGGATGGTCTCGCCGGGATTCGAACCCAGGCGTTCAGGGTCATAGGCGGACATGCTAACCTCTGCACAACGGTGTCCTTGAACCATCTAGATCGCTTTAAAATGTCGAACAACTTGCGAATTTCCACATCTGCTAAACCAGACAAGTTCGCAAAGAAATGTGAACCTAAAGTGGAACTCCTTCTGACTGCCAGTGCGGGACACACTCACGGCAGATGTTCTATAATCTCAGCTTCCTCGACGTCCCTACAGCTTGCGAAAAACACGTTACTGGCAACCTTTAGTCTGTCAGCATGTTTTTCGACCAGACAGTGACCTTTCACACACACAAGGACTGAGACGTCTGTTCTAGCCAGCGACAGCTTCTGAAAAACTCGATACTGGCAACCTTCAGTCTGTCAGCATGTGAATACCCTACACCACAACTGTGGTATAGGGTATCATAACTTAGTGAATTAGTTTGCAACACCCAAAAGGAAGAGAGATAGACCCATTGATAAGTATACCGATCGATTCAGAATCACTTTCTGATTCGATTTAGCTATGTCCGTCTGTCCGTCCGTATACAAGATGTTCGCCCGACTTGCAGTAATAATTCAATAAAATAGATTCTGTCGAAATTCGGCAAGACGGATTTTCTTATGACTCCTAATATAACTGGTGAATTTCATAAAAATCGGTTCAGATTTGGATATAGCTGCCATATATATGTTCGTCCGATTTGCAATAATACAGCAATAAAATGGTCATTAGTTAACCGATTCTCTCGAAATTTTGCAGGAAGGATTTTCTTATGACTCGATATTACTGGTGAATTTCATAGAAATCTGTTCAGATTTAGGTATGGCTCACATATATATATATCGCCCGATTTTCACTCTTGGACCCACTGCAAGCGCATTTATTGACCAATGTTCTAAAAATTTTGTACAACGCTTCCACAATATCCATCCAGGATTAGATACAGTCCTACTTTTGTATTTAAATGGTAGGTGTAGGGTATTATAAAGCCGGCACCGCCCGACGTTTGCCTTTCCTAACTGGTTTTTTTTACCAGACAGTGACCTGTCACACACACAAGGACTGAGAGGTCTGTTCTAGCAAGCGACAGCAAATCGGTAGATTTCTTATACCCTCCACCATAGGATAGGGGTATACTAATTTCGTTGTTCTGTTTGTAAAACCTCGAAATATGCGTCTGAGACCCCATAAAGTATATATATTCCTGATCGTCATGTCATTTTAAGTCGATCTAGCCATGTCCGTCCGCCCGTCTGTCGGTCCGTCCGTCCATCTGTCCGTCCATCTGTCCGTCCATCTGTCCTTCCGTCTGTCTGTCGAAAGCACGCTAATTTTCGAAGGATTAAAACTAGCCGCTTGAAATTTTGCACAAATACTTTTTATTAGTGTAGGTCGGTTGGGATTGTAAATGGGCCATATCGGTCCATGTTTTGATATAGCTGCCATATAAACCGGTCTTGGGTCTTGACTTCTTGAGCCTCAAAAGGGCGCAATTCTCATCTGATTTGACTGAAATTTTTCACGTGGTGATTTGATATCACTTCCAACAACTGCAATAAGTATGATTCATATCGGTCCATGTTTGGTATAGCTGCCATATAAACCGGTCTTGGGTCTTGACTTCTTGAGCCTGAAATTTTGTGCAACGGCTTCTCCCATGACCTTTAACATACGTGTCTAATATGGTCTGAATCAATCTATAGCTTGATACAGCTCCCATATAAACCTATCTCCCGATTTTGCTTCTTGAGCCCCTACAAGGGGCAATTCTTATCTGAATGGACTGAAATATTACACAATGTTCAGCATTCTATTAATTTATGATCCGTATCGGACTATAACATAATATAGTTCCAATAGCATAACAGTTCTTATTCAATATTCTTTGTTTGCCTAAAAAGAGATACGGCGCATAGAACTCGACAAATGCGATCCACGGTGGAGGGTATATAAGATTCGGCTCTTACTTTTTCAAGTCTAGATTAGGCCACATAATTTTGGAGTGTTCTCAACCTCCCCTTTGTGAGCATCTATCATTCGTTGCCCTCCGGGCCTAATCCTGAAGGCCTTATTTACATGTCGGCAGAGGTATGCGCACAGATTCTTGTTCCCCTGGAATGTGTATGGTAGTTCCAAGTCGTAGCCATTCCACCAATTCCTTAATTGCAAGGATCTCTGCTTGATACACACTACAGTGGTCGGGTACCTTTTCGACATGACCTGTTCTAGATTTTTGGAGTACACCCCAAAGCCCACCCGGTCGTTTAGTCTGGAACCTTCCGTATGGAAGTCTATGTAACTTCTGTTACGAGGGATATCGTTGTTCCAATCGGTTCTATCAGGAATAGTGGTACAGTATTTTTATCAAAAAGCGGCTTAGGTAGGGTGTAATCCACACTGCCTGGAACATCGGATATTGTATCAAGTATAACACAGTGTCCGTAGCCGCCACATGACCAATGAGAAAGCTCTCTTAACCTCACGGCAGTGGTCGCTGAAGTTTGGGTAGCCACAATGTGCAGAGACATAAGATGTAGCATTAAATTCATCAGATGGTGTCGTCCTCAGTGCGGCTGTGATGCACAAACAAGCCATCCTTTGGAACCGGTTAAGTATTGAGCTGTAGGTGGACTTTTGAAGCGCCGTCCAGCAGGCCACAACACCATATAGAACAATAGGGCTGACAACTGCAGTATATACCCAATGCATGACACGCGGTCTACACCCCAAACTTTTGCCAATGGCTCTCTTGCAGGTATATAGGGCAAGAGAGGCCTTTCTTGCCCTTTCCAAAATGTTGGATTTGAAGTTCAACTTCCTGTCCAGCAAAACACCCAGGTACTTTGCGCTTTCTGTAAATGGAACATGCTCTCCTCTCAAGGAGACAAGTGCCACTGTAGATAGCTTATATCTCCTGCTGAAAACAAAACTATTACTGTCTTACAGGGATTTACGTCTAGACCACTTTCCTGTTGCATGAAGAGCTTCCTGAAGTTTATCTCTAAGAGTGCCTGGAAATTATACCCTACCGCAATAGCCGCTTTATCAGCATCCGGGATCACTTGTTCACGTTTTGCTTCCAGAGGAGTTTCTGCAGACCCATCTTTTTAGAACTACAGATCCCAGGCTAGTGTTGATGCCTAGAAACTCCAGCTCCTTCCTGATTGATGTGGGGTTTACTTTATTGAAAGTACATTCAATGTCAAGAGATGCTACCATTGTATATTCCTTGACAGCGTAGCCGACAAGGTCGTGAAGGCCTGTTTCGGTGGATTTGCCTTTACTGTATGCATGCTGCTGCCGAAACAGGCGATCTCCAGGGATCCTTGCCTTAAAATATGTTTCTATCAACTTCTCTACAGTTTTCAGCATAAAGGATGATATATTAATATGACGAAAATAGAAAAAGTTTTCCTGCTTTTGGAATGAAATGACCTTTGTGTACCTCCATCCCACATGTAATATTTCTATACGACATGTTGATACAAACAGAATATATCTCAGTAAGTCAGGGAGCCAAAAGGGAAACTATTGTCACATCTTTAAATGCTGAAGTCTGCAGGCCCTAAAAAAAACACGACAACCCAAAAAATTAAAGCCTCACATGGATCGTATGCAGCAAGTACTTTGAATGCCATTTTAAAATATATACGAGCTATATCAAGATCGAATAGTAATTGCGCGCTCTAGAGATTCAAGAAGTCAAATCGGGCAAACGGGTTACATCAGGGAATGGATTGATTTGGACTATCTCTGACACAGTTGTTCCAAATCGAAGGAAAACATTTCATGCAAAAACAAGTAACAAGGCATCAAGTTCGACCGGGTCGAACTTTGGAAACCCACCACCTCGAACATACGAGGGTTGTCTTTTATAATTCGGGATTGGACAACACTTGTGTTGCAATCTGCCAACTGACAGCTCTATCGTAAAGCTTGACATTTTTGAGGTTATACGTACTCAGAACGTTTTGTCATACGAGCGCTATTTGTGTTGTTTACAGTAACTTAAAATATATATCTCGCCCAAAAAATAGAATTAAAACGTAAACATTTTTGTGCGATTATTTTTTAGAACTTTCGACGGGGATAAACTCAACAACAGTGCATCGACGAACTTAATTCAATTTTTCAGCTTCATCAAGGACCTGTATTTATCGATGGTATGGTGAATTCAACCGAGGTCGTAGTTCACTCCAAGACAAATTTCTTGAAGGTCGTCTAAAAGCAATTGTTGTTCCAAAAACCATTGATGCTGTGCGCAAACTGATATTGCTAGATCGTCATTTGACCTATCGTGAGATTAAGACAACTTTAGGCATTAGTGGGACCAGCATACATTCATTATTGCATGAACATTTGACCGTCGACAACATTTGTTCGCGTTGGATCCCACACAATTTGTTAACGCTCCAAAAAAAGGCTCCTGTCGATTGGTCGAAAGAAATCCTCCAAAAATACGAAACAACTGCATTTTTGAGCACTCGAAACATCGATTTGATGAGTCATCCGCTGTATAGTCTTTGAAGCGGTTGATGCGTTCAGAAAGCATGTTTTGAAAATACCTCAATCAGAGTGGCGGAAGTGGTTCGTCAATCAGAATGGCGCAAGTGTATAGATCTTAATAGGGAATATTTTGTAAAAACAATAAAGCGATTTTCGATGGTCTATATTTGTTTTTGTGTTCTATAATCCTTAAATATAAAAGGCAACCCTTGTATCAACAAGTTCTTTCGAGATGTAATAACGGCGATTTCATCATTTTGCTCGAGACTCTTAAGAGACATTGACACTACAATTTATCAAATTTATTGTCAATATTTGTCTTTTGATCAATCAATTCTATTGTCAAAATAAGTTTTCTAATATAACGTGTTTAACGTAGAATTTTCGTAATGAGTTAATCATTATTTGTATCTGAAAATCAATACAACCACACTATAACTTACTTGATTGTCAAAAAAAAATCATATTATCTGGCAGTCGTACCTGAAAGGAAAAAGAAAATTTTGTATGTTAGAAACTGAAGGAGCTACTCTGTACCGATATAAATTAAATATAAAGGGTGATTTTTTTGAGGTTAGGATTTTCATGCATTAGTATTTGACAGATCACGTGGGATTTCAGACATGGTGTCAAAGAGAAAGATGCTCAGTATGCTTTGACATTTCATCATGAATAGACTTACTAACGAGCAACGCTTGCAAATCATTTTCAGTGAATGGGCCCTAGAAAAGTTGGCAGAAAATCCGCTTTTTTATCGACAAATTTTTGTTCAGCGATGAGGCTCATTTCTGGTTGAATGGCTACGTAAATAAGCAAAATTGCCGCATTTGGAGTGAAGAGCAACCAGAATCCGTTCAAGAACTGCCCATGCCTCCCGAAAAATGCACTGTTTGGTGTGGTTTGTACGCTGGTGGAATCATTGGACCGTATTTTTTCAAAGATGCTGTTGGACGCAACGTTACGGTGAATGAACACATTTCGAACCGAACACTGATTTTGGTAATAAAATTCAATGATTTGCAAGCGTTGCTCGTTAGTAAGTTATTCATGATGAAATGTCAAAGCATACTGAGCATCTTTCTCTTTGACACCATGTCTGAAATCCCACGTGATCTGTCAAATACTAATGCATGAAAATCCTAACCTCAAAAAAATCACCCTTTAGAACTTGAAAACATATAGATTTGGAACCCGTTAGAACGATGCTTAATTTGGCCGGCCAAAAATTTGATCGCCCACCAACAGTAAGCATGCAAAATGTTTTAAGGAAGTCCGTTGATGCTGCATGGATAGAATGTTCAGAGTGTTTTTCTAGTTAGACCGTGAATTCCAGTTTGAACTGTTGCGTGGAGCGGACGTTTGTTATTTCACTCCGCAAGAATTTTCCTGTAGCTCGTAATAGGTCATTATTTTTGGATGAAAAATTAAAGTCACACAAGTATAGCTGCGATAGAAGTATCCATTAGGCGTCTGTTTCCAGTGGAGCGGCAGATCTTGAGCCCGGGAGTAGGCTTAGAATGGACTCCAAAGACCCAACAGCTGCGGTGGTGGTATCAGGCCGTAGCATGTTGTCTGCTACTGCAAACTCGATTGGTGGAGCGGATGCTCCAGGCTCCACTAGCCGGCAGATGACTGGTCAGCAGGGTCTTTGCGATTTATGGTGTGATATACAAAAATTTTGATGTGATACACAAACATCTGCAATTTCAGTGACAATGGGCCCAAAATATGCCGTTTATGAGATCATGATGTGAAATCGAGAGATCGATTTATATGAAGGCTATTTCAAGATTTCTATTCCGATATAGCCAATCATAACAACTTTATATGGCAACTGAAGAGTGGATACATGATGTGGGGCAAGTTCAACCCGGCCTGATAATCATCATCATTTTAACACATTTTCACTTTCTCTCTATGTAGGTATTTATGAAAGCCGTTCCATTTTGTTGTCAAGGTTATCATTTATCATTCTAATTAAATGTCAGCCTATGTCACTTAACCTTATGGTAAACTCTCTACGGTAATTAATGAATAAACTTAGTGGACATTGTTTCAACAATTTACCATAAATTATGAAATGAAATGTTTCTTTGCAAACCGCAACTTATAATGAAAGCAGGATTTTTCTCGGAACCAATCTTCACAAACTCTAAAATATGATTAATATCCAATTAGAGCATAATCAGAAAGGCATGAAATGTGCTTCCATCACATTTCAAATTAAGTATTTACTACTCAGCCATAGCTCCTTAAATTGGAAATTAAAAATTATTTTGTAATCTCTTTTTCGGTAAGTTTAGTCGTAGTAGTCGTAGAGATATAAACTTTGATGATTGCATGTCAGTCACCACTCCGGGCTAGATGTTGGTGAAGGGAAACCAATCAACCTCTCATGGTTTCCACGGAGTTTGGCAAGCCGCCCATCTTGTAATTGCTGGCAAATAGAAAGTTATTTAAAGCCATGTTGGCTTTGTTAAGTCTTCTTAGACATAATGCTGCCTATTCATGCCAAGTGAAGTTTCGGTAAATAACTGCCTACTTGGACAAAGCCACCTTTCAACAGTCATTAAGATTGAAATTTCTCTGCAGGTATAATCTTTATTATTATTGTTATTAAATTTCTTGTTGGTGTTGCTGTTGTTGTAAAGTGCCTTAGCAAATTATCAACCAAAACCAGAGCAAGAAGTCTTTGGCTGTGGCCACACCACGGTATTTGCTGACTTCCAAAATAGTTACCATATTTCATGGCAGCTGACGCAAATTAAAGTTTTTGGCACTGGCAACCGTCAGAAGCCATTCGCCATCAGGCAGCGTGAGTAACGCTCTCTCTTAAGCTCTCATCCACCATATTTCCATTTGGTCGGTTATGGGGTCGGTTGTAGGTCCTTGCAAGTCTTGTGTTTTGTGTGTGTGTGGGGGGAGTCACCATGAGTTTTGGTGATGAAAACCCTGATGTAAATATTTACTTTGGGTATTTAAGTTTTATTTATGTATAAATTCAACTGCCAGCGACAACGGCACAAACACCCACGTTACAACCCAAAATGAATGAATGTGCAAATAAAAATATTTTAAAGGCCATGCTTAAAAAAAATATGTCCACGAAAAGTAGTTTCCGTGTTGCATAGCTAAAGGCTTTGGACTATTTGTGTATGGAATTTATTACACATTTTTTGCATAAAACAAATGGGCATATAATATAAAATGCTGCCCAATAAAGTTTTACAAAAAAACACTACGGAGTGGTTAAATGGCCTTACTGGAGGTAAAATTTAAAACCATAATGGAACTGCTGGAAATGATCAAAGGCGTATGCTCGTTTTTGGCATCACCTTTCAGGATTAAATGTAAAGGTAAACCCCTTCCATCTAGCTTATCAAAATGTTAGAGGTTTAAACACTTACAGCCCTATTCACAAAACTTAATGTAGACTTGAAATAGGTTCATATGACAGTTCTATAAAGGAAATCTGTCCCATTAACCTATTTCAATCTACATTAAGTTTTGTTATTACCGGTGTGAATCGTCAGCCTTATTTACTGAGAGTTAAGATTTTAATGACAATGTTATTGCATTTGATGAAACTTGGCTTCAAGGCATTATTTACTAAACCGAATGTTTTTTGTTAAAGTTTCAGATATTTATACATGACTAGCCGAAACGGGCCCGCTCCGCTGCGCCTTCTTTAACTCTCTACCATCTTTTTAGGGTGGGGACACTTCGCCATGAATCCGGATATCGAATTTGTGCCATTGTAGCCTATGACGCTGAACGCGTTCGAATCCTTGCGGGAACATCGGACAAAATGGGGTTTATCCCCTCTTAATGTTGGCGGCATTTGCGAGGTACAATGCCATGCATGGTCATTTAAAAAATTGTCCCCAAAGAGGCACTGCGGAATGCCGTTCGGACTCAGCTTAAAAAAAGGTCCCTTATCGTTGAGTTTAAACTTGAATTAGAAAGCACTCATTGATGTACGAGAATTCGCCCCTTCTCCGTTCCTGGTGGTAATGTTCCTCCTTAGGGCAATGTTCTCATTAGGGGAGGGATGGCACCTCAGACAATTCGACTCAAATATGGATATCAAATTCGTGCTCCACTTCCAAATCCCCTTAATTTGAGCCTCATATTGCCATGGCCGGTAAATATGAACCGTTTGGTGGGTGTTTTGGGGCTAGGGTGGCCACCGGCATTTTGCACTGAAAATGGAGATCAAATTCGTTCTTTATTCCCAACAGAAATGAAGTTCAGTTTAGGGGGTGCTTCAGAGCGTACCCTACCGTACCGTAAACACTTGGCTCCAAAATTGGATATAAAATCAAATTCGTTTTCTAGTCTTAAATACCATTGTCATAATGGGTCAATTAATCCATTTGACGTATCTTTAGGAGGAAAAACGCCACCTAGACTATAACACAAATTTTAATGTCATATTCGTAATCTACCTCCTAATACCATTCATTTGAGTCTCATATAGCCATGGTCGTCTATTATGCCCAATTGGGGGTATTTGGGGGTGGGCGAACTCCCATTACTTGTACCTAATGTTTTCTGCCATTTTTGTAATCTACTGCCTAATACTTTTCATTTGAGTCCCATATTGACATGAACTTCGATTTTATCTTATAAGAGGATTTTTGGGGTTAGAGGTGGCCCGTTGGGTACTTGGATCCAAATTTTAATACCATATACGTTTTCTGATCTCCAATACCTTTCATTGGATACCCTTATTGTGCCCATCGGACCACTTTCGGATATGGTTGGCGTTTTTGGGGTATGGGAAAGGGTCCGCGTACACTCGATATCTAAAAATTATATAGCCTATGTTTCCTTCCAGACAAGCGTATAAAATATATGAAAATTTTAAGAAAGTCGGTTCAGCCAAGTATCATACAGTCATAATGGGTCTAATGGCGTTTTTGAGGGTTGGCGTGACCCCCTATACTTCGATCTGATTTTGTATGCCAGATTCGAAATCTACACCCGAATACCTTTCTGATGAGACCCATATTGAAATGAACGTCAAATAAACCTATTTTATGGTGTTTTGGGGTTGGGGCGGCCCCCCAGGTACTTAGACCCAACTTTTTTTTATGAAATTCGTACTCAACTCTTGAATGCCTTTGATTTGAATTCCATATTGTCCAAATCGGTCCACTTTAATTTTTGGGTAGTACTTTTGGGGTAAAGGGGAGGATCCGCCTCCCCCCCTCCCGATATCAAAAAATTACCTTTCATTTGATACCTATATTGTCCCGATCGGTTAACCTTTGATTTTGGGTTGTGTTTTTGGCATATGGGGGAGGGTCTGTCCCCCTTCCTATACCGAAAAATTATATAGCTATAAAACGGTTCTGCAGTTTTTCAGTCTATACGGAACAAACAAACCCAGCACCATATATCCGTGATTGGCTAATGTGCCCATTTTGGGCGTTTTGTGGGGGTTGGGTGACCCCCTAAACTTCGACATGAATTTGTATGCCAGATTCGTTATCTACTCCCGCATACTTTTCATTTGATTCCCATTTTGTCCTTTTCGGTCCACTTTTGGTTTTGGGTAATGTTTTTGGGGTAACGGTGGAGGTTCCGCCCCCTTCCGTTATCAATAAATTATAAAGCCTATTCCTACTACCTGACCATATTCGTAATCTACTCCCGAATACCTTTCATTTGAGTCCCATATTGTCATGATCGTCAAATAAACCTATTTTATGGTGTTTGGGGGCTGGGGAGGCCCCCCAGGATCAAACTTTTATTATGAAATTCGTACTCAACTCTTGAATGCCTTTCATTTGAATCCCATATTGTTCCAATCGGTCCACTTTCATTTTTGGGAAGTGCTTTTGGGATAAGGGGGAGGGTCCGCCCCCCTTCGGGTATCAAAAAATTATATAGTCTATGTTTTCTTCCAGACCAACCCACACAATTTGTGAAAATTTCAAAGTAATCGGTTCAGCCGTTTTTGAGTCTATACGGAACAAACCGACAAACAAACACAAATTGAGTTTGATATATAAAAAGATTGTGTGTTGTGATATTGAGCAGATAAGTCTTTTTGATGCACGCTGGTTCAGTTTTTGAACTGGCCAAATCGGACCATATTTGGATATAGCTGGCCGATAAAGGGTCTAATGCCCGTAAAAGGTTTATTTTTTATCCGATTTCGCTGAAATTTGAAACAGTGGGTAGTTTAAGGCCTCCCTATATCTGACTCAAATATGGTCCAGATCGGACTATATATAGATAAAGCTGCCATATAGACCGATCTGCCGATGAAGGGTCTGAAGCCCATTAAAGCTATATTTATTATCCAATTTTGCTGAAATTTGGGACATTGAGTTGTATTAGGCCCTCCGACATCCTTCTTCAATTTTGCCCAGATCGGTCCAGATTTGGATATAGCTGCCACATAGACCGATCCGCCAATTTAGGGTCTTAGGTCCATTAAAGCCACATTTATTATCCGATTTTGCTGAAATATGGGACAGTGAGTTGTGTTAGGCTCTTCGACATCCTTCTTCAATTTGGCCCAGATCGGTCCAGATTTGGACATAGCTGCCATTTAGACCGATCTCTCGATTTAAGGTTTTGGGCCCATAAAATGCCATTTATTGGTTTTGGGCCTTAAAAGGCGCATTTATTGCACGATTTCCCCAAACTTTCGGACAATGAGTTCCGTTAGCCCCTTCGACATCCTTCTTCAATTTGGCCGAGATCGGTCCAGATTTGGATATAGCTGCCATATAGACCGATCCGCCGATTTAGGATCTTAGGCCCATAAAAGCCACATTTATTATCCGATTTTGCTGAAATTTGGAACAGTGCGTTAGGTTAAGCCCCTTCACATACTTCTGCAATATGGCCCAGATCGGTCCAGATTTGGATATAGCTGCCATATAGACCGATCTCTCGATTGAAGGTATTGCGCCCATAAAATGCGCATTTATTGTCCGATGTCGCCGAAATTTGGGAAAGTGAGTTGTGTTAGGCCCTTCGACATCCTTCTTCTGTTTGGCCCAGATCGGTTCAGATTTGAATATAGCTGTCATATAGACCGATCTTTCGATTTCCCATAAAAGGAACATTCATTGTCTGATGTCGCCGGAATTTGGGACAGTGAGTTAAGTTAAGACCCTCGATATATATCTGCAATTTGGCTCAGATCGGTCCAGAATTGGATATAGCTGCCATATAGACCGATCTCTCAATTTGAGGTTTTGGGCCCATAAAAGGCGCATTTATTGTCCGATGTCGTCGAAATTTGTGACAGTGAGTTAGGTTAAGCCCCTCGACATACTTCTGCTATATGGCACTGATCGGTCCAGATGTGGATATAGCTGCCATATAGACCTCGATATTTCGATTTAAAGTCTTGGCCCCATTAAAGACGCATTTATAATCCGATTTCGCTCAAATTTGAAACAGTGTGTAGTTTTAGGCCACCCGCCATCGGACCCAAATATGGTTAAGATCGGACTGTATTTAGATATAGCTGTCATACAGACCGATATGCCGATTAAAGGTCTGAAGCTCACAAAAGCTTTATATATTATCCGATTTTGTTGAAACTTGAAACACAATATTCAACAGTGACTTATATTTATTAGACCACTCAATTTCCGTGCCGAATTTGGGTGCATAAGTTATCCAATTTTCATTGGATTGTGACGAAAG
This sequence comes from Stomoxys calcitrans, assembly GCF_963082655.1. NCBI lineage: Eukaryota > Metazoa > Arthropoda > Insecta > Diptera > Muscidae > Stomoxys > Stomoxys calcitrans. Next base: position 74,513,375 of record NC_081554.1, on the reverse strand, counting down.
GGGGTTTACATATATACCCGAGGTGATGGGTATCCAAAGTTCGGCCAGGTCGAACTAAATGCCTTTTTACTTGTTTAGAACGCACAACAAGTCGATTACTGGCTAAGATGCATGTCCATAGGGGCATGGGCGGATTAACATCCGCACTCTCTTTTCAATCTAATCTAACCTAACCCACGATTGCGCATAAACTTGAATCGGAGAGCATTCATTGATGTACGAGAAGTATGCCGCCTGTTCCTCAATGGAATATTTGTGGTAAAATTTACAAATTTGCATTTACGACTTCTGTGATTTTTAAAAGTTATATCGCCCTACTTTTCTTTTGGGTTACCCCATTCGTGGCAGCACTGGCAATAATCTGACAAGTCATTCTCGTCTTTAACATCCCTATACGGGGCACACTAGTTTAGCTTAGATCCTTTCAAGAACAGTTATATGTGTAAAGTTATTTAGTAAGGCCGAAAGTCAAGATAGATAATTTTGCTATTACTAGTAAAAATGTGCCAAACAATATTGGGTCGGCAATTTGCATAATTTTGTGCATTTTCTACCATTTTACCATGATCTTACTTTGAGCATTGGTCCACATGTGTGTGTGTGTGTGCTCTGTTGTAAATGTAAGTGTCTTAAATGTATGGTTAATTATGGTAAATTGCTTGGAGATTTATGCACGACAATAAGGCACATTCAGCAAACAAGTGTGGGAAAACTCATACTGGCTTAAACGCAATTCGTTATAGCATAGCAAACATTTTGAAGGCGGTAAAGTGCTTAAATGGTTGACATGGTAGCAATATTAGTTATTGAATCGATTTGGACCGTACTTGGCATGAACGTAGGAAGCCATTACAGAAAATTATATGTAAAATTTCGGATTAGTCCAATAGGTTCGGGGACTCCGGAAGTCAAAAAGGAACAATCGGCTTATATAAAAATAAGCATGTAGAGACGACAGACTGAGAAATAAAGGGAAATCTTATATTTTAAGTGGTTGTCGTAGGACATATGCCAAATTCCATTGAAAATTGATACAAACTATGGCTCACATAAACTGAAGCTGGTGATTGGGTTATACCGCGAGTATTAACCAAATATAAACCATTTTGTAATTCACAATGAAATGTTTGCAGGGTTTTCTCTTGCAGCACAACTCAAGGACAAACATACATTAGAGTTGGTAAATAATTTACTCACAACAACGCACAAGCTCACACATTAATTCCCGTATACATTCTTCATTCGTTTTTGCCAGTCACCCTGGTAAATTGCCAGCTCCAGAAACATTCAACACTTCCTGACATTCAAGGCTTGACTCCAATGCCCAACAATGCAGCTGTTGTGCTAGAGCGTGCATTTGTATTTGTGCACTTTCCATTAAAAATAATTATTGTAAATTTTTAATTATCAAATGTGGTTAACAACAATTCACATTAAACTTGCATATTAATTAAAGTAAAAGCTTCTCTCATAGTGACTATTCATATGCGAGAGGCTTATTAAAAGTTGATTTATCCAAATTATATCCTTAATTAGTTTCACAATTTGTTCGTAGGTGGTGTATTTAGCAGCCTTTCATCTCGTGATGAACCATTCTAGAGAAAGTGCATAGTGAAGACATATATACTCGAATGTGGGTGTACAGGGTTACGTTGCTTTACATAGAGAAATATTGGCCAGATGGTACCATAGGGAATTACACGTGTTGCCATCTATGGAAGCCCAATGTTGCAGAGAGGTAAGTATGTCCGCCTTTGACGCTGAACGCCTGGGTTCGAATCCTGTCGAGAATATCAGACAAAATTTTCAGCGGTGGTTATGCCCTCCTATGGCTAGCGACATTAATGAAGTACTATGCCATGTACAAACTTCTTCCCAAAGAAGTGTCGCACTGCGGCTCACTGTTTGGACTCGGCTATAAAAATGAGGTCCCTTTAAGTTGGGCTTAATCTTGAATCGGATAGCACTCATTGATATGTGAGAAGTTTGCCCCTGTACCTTAATGGAATTTTCATGGGCAAATTGCCAACTCGCTTGGTATCAATACAATACCATTTGGTTTGGTATTATTTGCAAACAATTTATAATTCCGTTTGAACTGGAAGTGTTTTGTATGCGGTGTATTAATTGCTGATAAGTCCGGTAAAACACCAAGGTATTTTAAGCATTCAATAAAAGGAAAATGCTCCCCTCCGTAGGAGACAGGTGCCACCGTGGGTAAGTTGTAACTTCTTCTGAAACGCATAATGACTTAGATGGATTTAGAACTAGACACCTCTCGGCAGACCACTTCACTGCCGTACATAGAGCTTCCTGAAGTAATCATTCAAGCGTTAACAAGTAGATGCGTGTTAAGTTCGGCAGTTTTAATACCCTTTTGCAAAGGAAAGGGTAGGTTTAGTAACCTTTCCCAAAGGAAAGGGTAGTTTTAGTACCCTTTCCCCAAGGAAAGGGTAGTTTTTGTACCCTTTCCCAAAGGAAAGGGTAGTTTTATAACCCTTTCCCAAAGGAAAAGGTAGTTTTAGTACCCTTTCCCAAAGGAAATGGCCGTTTTAGTACCCTTTCCCCAAACGAAAGATTAGTTTTAGTACCCTTTCCCAAACTAAAGGGTTGTTTAAGTACCCTTTCCAAGAAGAAAGGTAGTTTTTGTACCCTTTTCAAAAATAAAGGGCAGTTTTAATACCCTTTTGCAAATGAAAGGGTAGGTTTAGTACCCTTTCCCAAAGGAAAGGGTAGTTTTAGTACCCTTTCCCAAAGGAAAGGGTAGTTTTAGTACCCTTTCCCAAAGGAAAGGGCAGTTTTAGTACCCTTTCCCAAAGAAATGGGTAGTTTTAGTACCCTTTCTCAAATCAAGGAATAATTTTACAACACTTTCCTGAAGGAGGGGTAGTTTTAGTACCATTTCCCAAATTAAGGAGTAGTTTGAGTACCCTTTCAGAAAGGAAAGGGCAGTTGTAGTACCCATTCCCAAATGAAAGGGTGGTTGTAGAACCCTTTCCAAAAGAAAACATAGTTTCAATACCCTTTACCAAAGAAAAGGGTTGCTTTAGTATCTTTTCCCAACGGAAAGGGTATTTTTAGTACCCTTTCCTTAAGGAAAAGTTTGTTTTAATACCCGTTGACAAAAAATGGTCATTCTAGTACCCTTTCCCAAATAAAATAGTTGTTTTAGAGCCCTTCTCCAGAGGAAATGGTAGTCATAGTAATCTTCCTCAAAGGAAATGGTAGTTTTCAGCGGTGGTTTACCCCTCCTAATGTTGGCAACATTTGTGAGGTACTATGCCATGTAAAACTTCTCTCCAAAGAGGTATCGCACTGCGGCATGCCGTTCGGACTCGGCTATAAAAGGAGGCCCCTTATCATTGAGCTTAAACTTAACTCGAAGTGCACTTATTGATAAGTGAGAAGTTAGCCCCTGTTCGTTAGTGGAATGTTCATGGGCAAAATTTGCAATTTGCAAAAGCGTGCTAAGTTCGGCCGGCCAGAATTTTGGGAACCCATCACCATAGATACTGCTAAAAATTTATACAAAATAAATTTAGTTAAAAGGCATAATTTTATTCTACATACCAAACTTCTGTCAAACTAGTAATAATTAAAGCTTCTAGGAACCGAACAAGGATAATCGAGATACCGGTTAGTAGGGGAGCTAAAGGGTGATTTTTTTGAGGTTAGGATTTTCATACATTAGTATTTGACAGATCACGTGGGATTTCAGACATGTTGTCAAAGAGAAAGATGCTCAGTATGCTTTGACATTTCATCATGAATAGACTTACTAACGAGCAACGCCAGCAAATCATTGAATTTTATTACCAAAATCAGTGTTCGGTTCGAAATGTGTTCAAATTTTGACAAATTTTGTTCAGCGATGAGGCTCATTTCTGGTTGAATGGCTACGTAAATAAGCAAAATTGCCGCATTTGGAGTGAAGAGCAACCAGAAGCCGTTCAAGAACTGCCCATGCATCCCGAAAAATGCACTGTTTGGTGTGGTTTGTACGCTGGTGGAATCATTGGACCGTATTTTTTCAAAGATGCTGTTGGACGCAACGTTACGGTGAATGAACACATTTCGAACCGAACACTGATTTTGGTAATAAAATTCAATGATTTGCAAGCGTTGCTCGTTAGTAAGTCTATTCATGATGAAATGTCAAAGCATACTGAGCATCTTTCTCTTTGACACCATGTCTGAAATCCCACGAGATCTGTCAAATACTAATGCATGAAAATCCTAACCTCAAAAAAATCACCCTTTATATTAGGTTATAGACGGATTTTTACCGTACTTGGCACATTTGTTGGAAATCATAACAGAGCGTCGCATGCCAAATCGAACAAAAATTGCGGCTTGTAAGGACTCAAGAAGTCCACTCGGGAGATCGGTTTAAATGGGCGCTATATCAGATTAAAGGCCGATTTGAATCGTACTTGGCATAATAAATGGAAGTTATAACAGAACACCGAATGCTCAATTTCAGACAAGTCGGACAAAAGTTACGGCTTGTAAGGGATCAAGAAGTCAAATCGAGAGATTGGTTAATATGGGAGCTATATCAGGTTATAGATATTTGTTATTGAAAGTCATAACAGAAAATTACGACTAAATTTTAGCCAAATCAGACATAAAATGCGGTTGTAACAGAATATCACATGCTCAATTTCAGACAAGTCCGACAAAATTCGCTGCTTATAAGGGCTCAAGAAGTCGAATCGGGAGATCGGTTTATATGGAAGCTATATCAGGTTATAGACAGATTTAGACCGTATTTGATACAGTTATTGGAAGTCATAACAAAACACTACATGCAAAATTTCAGCCAAATCAGACAAAAATTGCGGCTTCAAGGATACAAATTGGGAGATAGGTTTCTATGAGAGCTATATCTACATCTGAACCGATATGGCCCATTTGCAATCCCCAATGACCTACATTAGTATTAAATATGTGTGCAAAATTTCAAGCGGTTAGCCTTACGCGTTCGACCGCTATCGTGATTTCGACAGACGGGCGGACGGACATGGCTAAATCAACTCAGAATGTCGAGACGAATTCATATACTTTACTAGCCGAACCGGGCCCGATACGCAGCGCCTTCTTTAACTCTCTAATATCTTTTAAGGTAGGGAAACTTCACCCTGAATGTGTATATCGAATTCGTGCCACTGTAACCTATGTCCGCCGATAACGCTGAACGCCCGCGTTCAAATCCTGCCGGTAACATCGGACAAAATTTAAAGCGGTGGTGATCCCCTCTTAATGCTGGCGATATTTGCCATGCATGGCCATGTAAAAAATTCTCCCCAAAGAGATTTCGCACTGCGGCACCGCATTCTGACACGGCAATAAATAAAGTCCCTTATCATTAAGTTAAAACTTGAATCGAAAAGCTTTCATTGATGTGAGAGAAGTGTGACCCTTCTCCGTTCCTGGGTAAATATTTACTTCCGTCCCAAATACCTTTCTCTTCAATTGGATTTCAAATTCGTTTTTTTCTCTGAAGCACCTTTCGTTTAAGCTCTATATTGTCATTGATTGGTCTTTATACCTTTATGGCGGGTTTTGGACGGGCCCCCAACCCCAACAATAGAAACCAAGTTTAGTTTTGACTGTGAGAGTGTAAAAAAATTTCGAACGAATCGCATTACCAATCTCTGAGATCTGGTGGTTTTGAAAATTAACGTAATGAGAAGTGCTTTTTAGGGGAGGGATGGCACTCAGACATTTCGACTCAAATATGTATATCAAATTCGTGCTGCACTCCCAAATCCATTTAATGTGAGCCCCATATTGCCATGGTCAGTAAATACGAAATGTTTGGAGGGTGTTTTGGGGCTGGGGCTGGGGCGGTCACCGGTACTTTGCCCTGAAAATAGATATCAAATTCGTTCTTTACTTCCAAACACCGTTGATTTGATCTCCATATAGCCATAATCGGAAAAGAATATCAGTTTAAGCACTTGTCTCCGAAATTCAAGCACTTGTCTCCGAAATTGGATGTGAAATTCGTTTTCTACTCTCAAATATGTTTCAGTTGAGTCCCAACCCATTTGACTTATTTTTGGAAGGAAAAACTCTACCTTGACTTGAATTTTAATGTCATTTTCGTAATCTACTCCCAAATACCTTTCATTCGAGTCCCATATGGACATGGTCGGCTAATATGCCCATTTGGGGTATTTGGGGTGTGGCGACCTCCCAATACTTGGACCTAATTTTTTATGCAATATTTGTAATCTATTGTCAAATACTTTTCATTTGAGGTCCATATTGACATGAACTTGGAATATATCTGATTAGGGGATTTTTTTTTGGTTGGGGAGGCCCGCAGGGTACTTGGAACCAAATTTTAGTACGATATTCGTTTTCAAGTCTCCAATACCTTTCATTTGATATCCATATTGTTCCCATCGGTCTACTTTTGATTTGGGATGGCGTTGTTGAGGTAGAGGGGAGGGACCGCCCCTTCCGATATCTAAAAATTATATAGCCTATGATTCCTCAAGACCAACTTAAGAATCTGTGAAAATTTAAAGAAAATTGGTTCAGCCGTTTTTGATTCTAGTGAACAAACAAAAAAACGGAGTCCCATATAGTCATGATGGCTTATATGCCCATTTAAGGAGTTTTTGGGGGGTTGGGTAATCCCCTATACTTTGATCTGATTTTGTATGCCAGATTCGTAATCTACTCCTGAATACCTTTCATTTGAGGCCCATATAAACATGAACGCCCAATATCTGTTTGAGAGAATTTAAGGGTTGGGGCGGCCCGATGGGAACTTAGACTCAAATTTTAATACCATATTCGTTTTATATTTTCCAATAGCTTTCATTTGATATTCATATTGTCTCGATCGGTCCACTTTTGATTATGGGTGTTGTTTTTGGGTAACGGGGGAGAGTCTGCCCTCATCCAAAATCAACAAACTATAAAGCCAATATCTCCTTCCTGGCCATAGTCGCAATCTACTCCCTAATGTATTTCATTTAAGTCCCATATTGTCATGATCGTCCAAAAAAATCTATTTTTGGGGTTGGGGCGACCCCCCATTAACTTGGACGCAATTTTAAATATGAAATTCTTTCTCTACTCCTTTCATTTGAGTCCCATATAGTCCCGATCGGCACACTTTTATTTATGGGTAGTACCTTTGGGGTAAGGGGGAGGGTCCGCCCCCTACCGATGTAAAAAATTTATATAGCCTATGTTTCCTTCCAGACCAACCTACACAAACTGTGAAAATTTCAAGGGAATTGGTTCAGCCAAACAAACAAACCGACGAACAAACAAACACAAATTCAATTTTACATATAAGAGATGGGGTCTTAGAAGAATATTTCGAGGTGTTACAAACGGAATGACTAGATTAGTATATAGAATATAATGTCAAAAACTTATACAATGCCATTCAATAAGTTGCTCCAAAGATTTTTAGGGAAATGACGTTTATAAGCACCTAAACAATATACCCTTGTTAACTTTCTCATCCACAATCAAACTCCATGCCCGTCCCTAAATATTGTATTCATCTATATCGCCTAAGAAGTTGTTTCCAAAAAAAAAAAAAAATAAATAAAACAAAAAAAAAGTTAGCATACGACTCCCAGTTCCTTTCAGCATATTGTATTGTCGTACTATTGTGTAGTACGACTACATGGACACACAATAATAGAAAAGTATGAAATATGTTGCACAATTAGTTATGTTTTAGGAAAAATGTGATATATGCAAATGGCATTGCTCCCAAGCCACCAGATTTTGCATAAGAACATACGGACAAACGAACATTACTGACGTTACGGTGGTATGTATCAAATTCCGGAGACAAATTGTTATGTTAAGCAATAAAACAATATGAATTATTTCCTAGGCAGAATTACAAAGGACCATTAGAAGCAATGGCATATAATGTATGGCAGAAAGCTGTGCTATGCTTCCATACAACTATGCCAACATTCATGGCCAATTTAGCAAATATTTAAGATTTACTATTCTACTGCGATTGGTATGAATAAGAGATGGTTTCAATGGTACAACTATTGTAGTTCTTTGCTCTCACACACTGTGAACAAATTGAAATAACTTTAAAGATATGAATGAATTTTTGTTTAAGTGTACAATGCTATTCAATACCCAGATGCTTTAAGGTTCTTTTAGTTGGAATAAAAACCAAACAGGTGGTATTGAAATGAAAAAAAAAAAAAAATAGAATAAATTTTACAGAGGTAAGTTTTGGTATACAGTTAAAGTCGAATAAGTGTAAAACTCAAAAATACATAAATTTGATTTCGCTTATCCGTAATTTTTTCTACAACGTAGTTCGGATAAGTGAGATTAGTTTGCAGTTAAGCATATAAGCATAAGTGCAAGCAAATTTTCAGGTCAGCTTACTAATTAGGTATGAAAAAGCTGGAGTCAAAAAATGGCAATGATCAGAAGAACTTTTTAAAAGACAGGACAACCATAAGAAATATTGGGTTGCTCAAAAAGTAATTGCGGATTTTTTAAATGAAAGTAAATGCATTTTTAATAAAACTTAGAATGAACTTTAATCAAATATTCTTTAGTTACACTTTTTTTCTAAAGCAAGTTTAAAGTAACAGCTGATAACTGACAGAAGAAATAATGCAAATACAGAGTCACAAGCTATGAAAAAATTGTCAACGCCATCTATATGAAAAATCCGCAATTACTTTTTGGGCAACCCAATATAAGAAAACTAGCTTACCCGTGCCCGCTCCGCTGCACCTTCTTTTACTTTATATGGAACAAAAGTTTCCTTGGAATATTTATTTTCGACAATTAAAGATCATTTATTGAAATACCATGCTACGAAAATAGCATATCGCTCGACTAACAGTTTAACAATATAAGTGCCTTTATCTGAATCCCATATGATCTTTATTGGTCTACGAATTTAACTTTGGATGCAAGATGTACTTCATTCTTAAAATACTTTATTTCAGCCCGATATTCTCATGATGTCTGATTTAGGGGGGTTTTCGGGGGAGAGATGGTCCCCCAGATACTTGGCTCTGAAAAAATATCAGCATCGTGCTCTTCTCTCAAATGCCATTTATTTAAACCCCATATTGCCATTGGCTTAAGAGGAGTTTACAGGATGAGGCGTCCCCCAAACACATGGTCCCAAAATAGGTTATCAAATTCTTTTCAAATCTCAAATACCTTTCTTTAGAGCCACATATTGGCATGGTCGAAAAATTTTTTCCCTTTGGGGGTGTTTTGGGAAAGGGGTGATGCCCTAAATACATTGTCCTACATTTGGATATCAAATTCGTATTCTACTCCAAAATACTTTTATTTGAGCCCCATATTGCGAAGGTCACTTAAAAATTGATGTTTGTGGGGTATTTTGGGAAAGGGGTAGACCCCCAGAAAATTGGTCCCCAAAATGGGTAACAATTCTTGCTCTACCCCCTAATACCTTTCATTTAAGTCCCACATTGACATGGTTTGTAAATATGCTCGATTTAGGGGTGTTTTGGGGGATGGGCATGGTCCCCCAAACACTAAGCCCGGAAAATATATCAGCAATGTGCTCTATTGTTATATATCTATATATCATTTATTTGAACCCCATATTGCCATTGCCCTCAAAATTGGATATCAAATTCGTTTTCTAATCTCATTTAAACTCCTTATTGCAGAAGTAAGCAAAAGTGTCCGGTTTGGGGTATTGGCCATAAAAACTATGAATATTTAGTTCCACTTTCTTTAAGACAAAAATTGTCTTGGTGAGCAAATATGTCCTATTTCGGGGTTGTTATGGTGGTGGGACGCCCGCTAGACAGTTGGCTCCTAATGTTGATATCAGATACGTGGTCTACTCCCAAATACCTTTAATTTGACCCCCTTTTTCCATAGTCAGCAAACATGACCGGCTTGGGGGGTGTTTTGGGGGATGGGCGGCCACTCAGTGAGTTGGCCTTGAAAATATATATCGGATTCGTGTATTACTTTAAAGATCCTCTTATTTGAGCCTGATATTGTAATAGACAGCAACTACTTCCTATTTGGGTGGTGTTGTGGGGGTGGCGTGGCCCCATAGACACTTTTCCCGAATATTGATATCAAATTCGTGCTTTACTCCCAAAGACCTTTCATTTGAACCCCATATTGCTATGGTCGTAAATATATCCCCTTTGGAGGATGTTTTTGTTGTGAGGCGGCCCCCCAAACACTTGGTCCCATATTCGGATACCAGATTCGAATTCTACATTCAAATGTCTTTTATTTAAACCCCATATTCCCATGGTCAGTAAATAAGTCCTGTTTGGGGGGTGTTTTGGGAAAGGTGTGGACCCCCAGAAGCGTGGTCCCACATTTGGATATCAGATTCGTATTCTACTCGCAAGTACCTTTCATTAGAGTCCCATATTGCCATGGTCGGTAAATATGTCCGATTTGGGGGTGTTTTGGGGCTTGGGGTGATCCCCCTAGCACGTGGTCCAACAATTGGATATCAGATACGTTTTCTTATCCTAAATACCTTTCATTTGAGTCCCATGTTGTCGTGATTGGTCTTAATATATGTTTGGTAAGTGTTAGGGTGGGGCAGCCCCCCTAGGCACCCTATCCGAAATTTGAATACCAAATTTTTATTTTTAGGGTACTATATGAGAGCACACCAAATTTCGCACCACCCATCTCCGAGATCTGGTGTTTCTGAAAATAAGGGTAAGGGGGAGGGTCCGGTTTGATAAGTGTTAGGGTGGGGCAGCCCCCCTAGGCACCCTATCCGAAATTTGAATACCAAATTTTTATTTTTAGGGTACTATATGAGAGCACACCAAATTTCGCACCACCCATCTCCGAGATCTGGTGTTTCTGAAAATAAGGGTAAGGGGGAGGGTCCGGCCCCCCCTTCAGATATCAAATGTAGTACCCTATTATCAAACGTAGTACCCTATTTTCACCACGGGGTCATTATGCACCATCTGTGAAAATTTCAAGAAAATCGGTTCAGCCGTTTCTGAGTCTATAAAGAACACACAAACATACAAACAAACACACACAAATTGATTTTTATATATAAGATTCAATGTGTGTGTTTTTTTTTTGTTTGTCGGTTTGTTCCGTACAGATTCAAAAAAGGCTGAACCAATTTTCTTGAAATTTTTACAGTTTGTGTAGGTTGGTCTGGAAGGAAACATAGGCTATATAATTTTTTGACATAGGAAGGGGGGCGGACCCTCCCCCTTATCCCAACAGTACTACCCAAAAATAAAAGTGGACCGATCGGGACAATATGGGATTCAAATTTCATAATAAAATTTGGGTTCATAATAAAAGTTGGGTCCAAGTACCTGGGAGGCCGCCACAGCCCCAAAACCCTTAAAATAGGTTTATTTGGCGATCATGACAATATGGGACTCAAACGAAAGGTATTCCGGAGCAGATTACGAATATGGTCAGTAAGCAGGAATAGGCTTTATAGTTTTATTGATAACGAAAGGGGAGGACCCTCCACCGTTATCCCAAAAACATCAACCAAAACCAAAAGTGGACCGATAAGGACAATATGGATATCAAATGAAAAGTATGCGGGAGTAGATAACGAATCTGGCATACAAATTCATGTCGATATATTGGGTATAAGGGGTTACCCCACCCCCACAAAAACGCCCAAAACGGGCACATTAGCCAATCACGGACATATGGGTCTCGGTTTGTTTGTTCCGTATAGACTGCAAAACGGCAGAACCGAATTGCTCGAAATTTTCGCATATTGTGTAGGTTGGTCTAAAAGGAAACATAGGCTATTTAATTGTTCGGTATCGGAAGGGGGACGGATCCTCCCCCATATGCCAAAAACATAACCCAAAATCAAAATCAAAAAAAAAAATATTTTTCGTTTATTTGAATATGGGGCTCAAATGAAAGGGAGTAGATTTCGAATCTGGCATACAAAATCAGATCGACGTATAGGGCGCCACCCATTACGACTATATGGTTCTTGGCTGAACCGATTTTCTTAAAATGTTCGTAGATTGCGTACGTTTGGCCGGAAGCAAAAATAATCTATAGAATTTTTAGATATCGGTGGAGGCCCCTTACCCCAAAAACGCCACCCATATCCGAAAGTGGTCCGATGGGCACAATAAGGGTATCCAATGAAAGGTATAGGAGACCTGAACACAAATATGGTATTAAAATGTGGCTCCAAGTAACCAGCGCCCCCCACCCCCAACCCCAAAACTTCTCTAAACAGTTTTATTAGAAGTTCATGTCAAATGAAAAGTATTAGGCAGTAGATTACAAATAGGGCATAAAATATTAAGTACAAGTAATGGGAGGTCGCCCACCCTCAAATAACCCCAAATGGGCATATTGGCCGACAATGGCTATATGGGACTCAAATGAAAGGTATTAGGCAGTAGATTACGAATATAACATTAAAATTTGCGTTCAAGTCTAGGTGGCTTTTTTCCTCCTAAAGATACGTCAAATGGGTTATTTGACCCCTTATGACAATATGGGGCTCAAATGAAAGTTGTTTGAGAGTAGAAAACGAATTTGATATCCAATTTTGGATCCAAGTGTTTTGGGATACACCCTAAAGCACCCTCTAACTGAACTTCATTTCGGTTGGAAATAAAGAACGAATTTGATATCTATTATCAGTGCAAAGTGCCGGTGGTCGCTCCAGCCCCAAAACATCCTATAAACGGTTCATATTTACCGGCCATGGCAATATGGGGCTCAAATCAAAAGGATTTAGAAGTGCAGCACGATTTTGATATCCATATTTGAGTAGAAATGTCTGAGGTGCCATGCCCTCCCAAATGAGAGCATTACCCTAAGGAAGAACATAACCACCCGGAACCGAGAAGGGGCAAATTCTCACACATCAATGAGTGCTTTCCGATTCAAGTTTAAACTCAATGATGAGGGACCTTTTTTTATAGCCCATTCCGAAAGGCGTCCCGCAGTGCGACACCTCTTTGGGGAACATTTTTTAAATGATCAAGCATGACATTTAACCTTGCCCATGTCGCCAACATAAAGAGGGGATAAACACCCCTTTGTCATATGTTTTTGCCAGGATTCGAACGCGTTCAGCGTCATAGGCTACAATGGCACGAATTCGATATCCGCATTCAGGGCGTGGTGTCCACACCCTAAAAAGATATTCGAGAGTTAAAGAAGGCGCCGAGGAGCGGGAAATGATTCATTATTGTACCAATTATGTATTAAATTTAGATTTCGCATGTGCCAAACGCCAATTCTTAAATACATTTGATATTTTTGCTCAATAAGATTATGAATCGTAGAATTAATTTCATATAATAGTGCATATTAATTTTATACATTACCATGGAAGTGGTTGCCAATGAACGGACAAAGCGTATGTGCCGCATTCACTTATTAGGAAGGACAATAAGCTTGCAGTCTTATTGCCTGATGTTTGTTTCTCCGAAAATGAGAAATGGGTTTCAGTTACTTGGCTACTCTTGTCACGCATTTGTATGACATTTGTGTCAGGAGTTTTTCAGTTTTATTTTATTTTCGTATATAACGTAGCAGCCAGCACATGGTGGAAGGATTACGAACGACAATTCACGATGCCCGTTGAATGGTACTCCGGCTGCTGCTACTATGTCTACCTCCAACATACCAGATGGGGATAGATTGAAAAATGCCAGGCGTTTTGCGAAAAACAAAGTTACATTTGTAGGAGATTTCTTTGTATTGTGTTTGTGTAAATGCTCTACGGTAGAGATATGAGTCCCGAAGAAATGGAATGTCGTAAAATGAGGATAAATGGAAGCCTGTCTTTTTGTCGCAAGGATTGACCTTTTTTTGGTTTGCTCAAATTTGATTGCTTGCTATTAGGGAAATGTGTCAATATAACAATAAAATGGGGTGATATCAGATAATTGGGTTGAGAGTACAAGCTCGCAAAGCTAAAAATATTATTTGCCGCATTGAATAGGATTGGAGTTGATAAGGATTTTTAACTGTTAATAAGTGAAGGCTTTTAATAATGCATATTGTGTGTCAAGTAGTAGCAAACAAACCTTCATTTATCCTCTAAATATTGTTTAACACATTTTGGAAATTAAGGGCCTTATGCACAAAAAAACAAGTAAAAGCGTGCTAAGTTCGGCCGGGCCGAATCATAGATACCCTCCATCATGAATCAAATTTGTCAAGTTCTTTGGACGATATCTTTCCAAAGACAAGCAGAGGATATGTCCGTAAAGATAAATTTGAATATAACTTAGCCAAGACACAAACCAGACATTCTAACAGAGCTATGTTAAGTGATTAACAGAGCACTGTTAACTAATTTTCTTTTATATTTTAAATAAAAAAAAATAATTTTTAGGATTTTCTCACCTAATATTTTCTAAAATCACTTGCTAAAGAATTTATCTACAACTACAATACGCTTTATAATAACCAAACCCTCAAACCTCTATGCCAAAAATATTTTTTGAAGACCTATATGACCTATTTTTAAAACAGCATTGCCGTAAACTCGTCATAGATAGGTGATACAAACTAATACCAGAATTAGCCCCTACCAAGAGCTTTTAGAATCAGAAGTTCCCATATTCAAATTATGTTTCAGATCGGAGAAATTTCGCCCCAAAAGTTGTATTTGAATTTAACATAATGGGCCACTGTACTGGACTGGTAATCGATAGGTAAAAGATAGGTGATTTTTTTGAGGTTAGGATTTTCATGCATTAGTATTTGACAGATCACGTGGGATTTCAGACATGGTGTCAAAGAGAAAGATGCTCAGTATGCTTTGACATTTCATCATGAATAGACTTACTAACGAGCAACGCTTGCAAATCATTGAATTTTATTACCAAAATCAGTGTTCGGTTCGAAATGTGTTCAAATTTTGACAAATTTTGTTCAGCGATGAGGCTCATTTCTGGTTGAATGGCTACGTAAATAAGCAAAATTGCCGCATTTGGAGTGAAGAGCAACCAGAAGCCGTTCAAGAACTGCCCATGCATCCCGAAAAATGCACTGTTTGGTGTGGTTTGTACGCTGGTGGAATCATTGGACCGTATTTTTTCAAAGATGCTGTTGGACGCAACGTTACGGTGAATGAACACATTTCGAGCCGAAAATTGATTTTGGTAATAAAATTCAATGATTTGCAAGCGTTGCTCGTTAGTAAGTCTATTCATGATGAAATGTCAAAGCATACTGAGCATTTTTCTCTTTGACACCATGTCTGAAATCCCACGTGATTTGTCAAATACTAATGCATGAAAATCCTAACCTCAAAAAAATCACCCTTTACAAACTAATACCAGAGTTAGCCCCTATCAAGAGCTTTTAGAATCAGAAGTCCCCATATTCAAATTATGTTTCAGATCGGAGAAATTTCGCATAATGGCCCACTGTGCTCGATTGACAGACACTAGCCCCTACCAAGAGCTTTTTGAATCAGAAGTCCCCATATTCAAATTATTGGGTTGCCCAAAAAGTAATTGCGGATTTTTCATATAGTCGGCGTTGACGAATTTTTTCACAGCTTGTGACTCTGTAATTGCATTCTTTCTTCTTTCAGTTATCAGCTGTTACTTTTAGCTTGCTTTAGATAAAAGTGTAAAAAAAGTATATTTGATTAAAGTTCATTCTAAGTTTTATTAAAAATGCATTTACTTTCTTTTAAAAAATCCGAAATTACTTTTTGGGCAACTCAATATATTTCAGATCGGAGAAATTTCGTTTCAAAAGTTAAATTTAAATTTAACATAATGGCCCACTGTGCTGGACTGGTCATAGATAGGTGATACAAACTAATACCAGAGTTAGCCCCTATCAAGAGTTTTTAGAATCAGGATTTGAATATGGATGTAACATAGCTCTGTTAAAATGTCAGGTTTGTGTCTTGGCTAATTTATATTCAAATTTATCTTCACGGACATGCAAAGGATGATGTATAAGAATTGCTATGCTATTTCAGCTATGCCAAATTATTAACCCATTAGGGCCACACTTGGTTTGACTGCTGGAGACCAGAGTGGAATTCATTGTACAAAATTGCTGCCAAATCGAATGAGAATTGCTCCCTCTAGTGGCTCAAGATATAACATTGGGAGATTACATGGGAGCTATATCAGGTTATGTACCGATTCAGACCATATTTAACACGTATTTTAAAGGCCATACAAGAAGTCGTTGTGAAAAATATCAAATCAAAGCCAAATTGGATAGGAATGGCCCCCTCTGGAGGCTAAAGAAGTATAATCGGGAGATCAGTTTGTGTTGGATCTATATCAGATTGTGAACTCATTAGGGCCATTTGGGTGTAGTTGTTGATGGTCAAACCAGAACACTTCATGCAAAAATTTCAACCAAATCGGATAATAATTGCGTCTTCTAGAGTCTCACGAAGTCTAGATTTGAGATCGGATTATATGGGAGCTATATCAGGTTATTCTTGGCAGAGTTATTGGAAGTAAAAAACAAGTTAGAGCGTGCTAGGTAAGGCCGGGCCGAATCTTATATACCCTCCACCATGGATCGCATTAGTCGAGCTCTATGCGCGGTATCTCTTTTTAACCAAACAACGTTTATTGAATAAGAACTGTTATGCTATTGGAGCTATATTAAGTTATAGTCCGATTCGGATCATTGATGAATGCTGAACATTATAGAAGTCATTGTGTAATATTTCAGTTCATTCAGATAAGAATTGTGCCTTGTAGCTATTGATCGATTCAGACCATATTAGACACGTATGTTGAAGATCATGAGAGAAGGCGTTGTACAAAACTCCTTCCAAATCGGATGAGAATTGCGCCCTCTAGAGGCTCAAGAAATCAAGATCCCAGATCGGTTTATACGGCAGCTATATCAGGTTATTTACTGATTTACGCCATACTTAGCACAGTTGTTGGAAGTCATAATAAAACACCTCATTCATTATTTCAGCCAAATCGGATAATCTTATATTCCATGGTGGAGGGTATATAAGTTTCGGCTCAGCCGAACTTAGCACGCTTTTACTTGTTTTCTGATATTCTCGTCGGATTTGAAACCAGATGTTCAGCGTCAAAGCTACGGCGGCCCCTATGTACTTTGATATTTGTCCTAAGCACATATCAAGAAGTGTGCTAGTTTTTTGGTACAACCACCCGCCACCACGATCTGCCATAAAATGTTTATGGATAACAAGGTTTCGATAAGAGTTTATGCCGCTTTGCTTAAAATACCAACCATTTATAGGCCACCAATACCAACACAATTTGAAAATTACCATTAAACACACCCTGAAATATCTCAACTCATTTGATTGTACATTTTATTAGGACTTTAATTTTCACTTTGACCAAAGCAGGCAGGAAAATAGAAAACCCTCAGCAAATCCAGTTACCAAAATAAACATTTGCGGCCAGTTCAAAAAATCCACCACGCACAGTTTCATTTTCTCCTCTCCGCAGCCAAAAATACAAAATATTTATTCTGACCATAAAAATTTAGCTGTTGTTTGATTTTGCCAAACTGACCGCGATGCGATAACATGTGCAGTTAATTACTGACCGAAAGCGAAAATTGTGGTTTGAAGGCCCCAAGCCTTGGCTATTTAATGGAGCTGCCATTCTCAATACCATTTAATGGCCGCACTGCAATCCCACGCATTTTAAAGGTATTGTGTATTGGGAACACGCATGTGAATTGGGCCAATATTATGTTGGCAAATATTTGCTTATCGCAAACAATTGGCTATATATACATCTTTACCCGTTTTGCGCATGGTACGCACTATGCGACACCTCAACGTGAAAACACCAAAAAATATTTCAATGAATTTTCATTAGACCTCTCAAAATGAATGGACAAAGTGAAAGGTGGTGTTATTTTAATCTGCTACAAAAGTTTAAACTGCAAAAATTAATTCAATGTAATACCAGTTTTAGCTTTAATCGTGCTATGCTAAAGCTTAAGGAATTTTTACTCTGCAACATTCAAAATTTTGCACAAAAAAAAAAAAAAATAAATAAATAAATAAAAACAAGTAAAAGCGTGCTAGAGGCTCAAGAAGTCAAGATCCCAGATCGGTTTATGTGGCAGCTATATCAGATTATTCACCGATTTGAACCTAATTTGATACAGTTGTTGAATGTAAGAATAAAATACGTCTTGCAAAATTTCAGCCAAATCGGATAGGAATTGGGCCCTCTAGAACCTCAAGAAGTCAAGTCCATAGAACTGTTCATATTACAGCTATATCAGGCTATGAACCGATTTGAACCATACTTGGCACAGTTGTTGGATATCATAACAAAGTACGTCGTGCAAAATTTCATTCCAATCGGATAAGAATTGCGCACTCTAAAGGCTCAAGAAGTCAAGACCCAAGATCGGTTTATATCAGGTTATGGACCGATTTGAACCATACCTGGCACAGTTGTTGGATATCATAACAAAACACGTCGTGCAAAATTTCATTCCAATCGGATAAGAATTGCGCACTCTAGAGGCTCAAGAAATCAAGACTCAAGATCGGTTTATATGGCAGCTATAACAGGTTATGGACCGATTTGAACCATACCTCGCACAGTTGTTGGATATCATAACAAAACACCTTGTTCAAAATTTGAGTTAAATCGGATAAGAATTGCGCCCTCTAGAGACTCAAGATCGGTTTATATGGCAGCTATATCACAGCATGGACCGATATGACCATTTACAATCCCAACCGACCTACACTAATAAGAAGTATTTGTGCAAAATTTCAAGCGGCTAGCTTTACTCCTTCGGAAGTTAGCGTGCTTTTGGACAGACAGACGGAAGGACGGACGGTTGACATAAAATGTCGCTACGATCAAGAATATATATACTTTATGAGATCTCAGATGAATATTTCCTATGGTAGAGGGTATATATATGCACTGTACGATTCAAATCGGTCAAGAACCTGATATAGCTCACATATAAACCAATCTCCCGATTTGACTTCTTGAGTCCCTGGAAGCTTCAATTTTCGTCCGACTTGTCTGAAATTTTGCATATAGTTTTCTGTTATGACTTTCAACTGCTGTGCCAAGTACGGTATAAATCGGTCTATAACCGGATATAGCCCTCATATAAACCGATCTACCGGTTTGACTTCTTCAACCCCCTGGAAGCCGCAATATTTGTTCGATTTGGCTGAAACTTTGCTCATGGTGTTCTGTTATGACTATTAAAATCTGTACGGTACTGTCTAAATCGGTCTATTACCAGATATAGCTCCCATATTTTGGCAGAATCCATGGTGATGGGTTCCCAAGATTCGGCCCGGCCGAACTAAGCACGCTTTTACTTTTTATACCTACCACCGTAGGATAGGGGGTATATTCATTTAGTTCTTCCGTTTGCAACACGTCGAAATATCAATTTCCGATCCTACAAAGTATATATATTTCGGATCGTCGTAAAATGCTAAGACGATTTAACGATGTCCGTGTGTCTGTCCGTCCGTCTGCTGTAATCATTCTAGAGCCTTCAAAAATTGAGATATTGAGCTGCGTCTTTTTGATGCACGCTGGTTAAGTTCTTGAACGGGCCAAATCGGACCATATTTGGATATAGCTGCTATATAGACCGATTTTCCGATAAAGGGTCTAATGCCCATAAAAACTTTATTTTTCATCCGATTTTGCTGAAATTTGGAACAGTGAGTAGTTTAAAGCTTCCTGACAACTGACCCGAATATGGTTCAGAACGGACTATATTTAGATATAGCTACCATATAGACCGATCTCTCGATAAAACGTCTGAAGGCCATAAAAGCTTTATTTTTTATCCGATGAAAACAGTGTATTATTTTAAGCTTCCTAACATCCGACCCAAATATGGTACAGATCGGACTATATTTAGATATAGCTGTCATATAGACCGATCTCCCGACAAAGGGTCTGAAGGCCATAAAAGCTTTATTTGTTGCCCGATTTCGCTGAAATTTGCAACAGTGGGTTATTTTAAGCCTCTCGATATCTGACTTACATATGGATTAGATCGGTTCATATTTCGGTATAGCTGCCATATAGACCGATGGTACAGATCGGACTATATTTACATATAGCTGCCATATAGACCGATCTCCCGGTAAAGGGTCTGAAGACCTTAAAAGCTTTATTTATTACCCGATTTCGCTGAAATTTGCAACAGTGAGTCCCTTAAGTTAGCCAATTTCCACCGGATTGTGACGAAATGGGGTTTGCATATATACCCGAGGTCGTGGCTATCCAAAGTTCGGCCCGGTCCAACTTAATGCCTTCTTACTTTTTAAAATTTAATTGTCTATAGTTTAAGTTTATCCTCCATACAATGTGTGACAACAAGGAAACTCAACTACCGCAAACCAAAAGCGTTTTTTTTTTTTAAATTTTAAAAACCAACCATTGAGAATAATTTCACATTGTTTGCTGTGGCTGCTGAAATGCTGATGAATTGCCTCAACCATTGGGTGATTGGTTGAGCGGCTGGGTTATGTTTCAGTGTTTATTCCCTCTGTGGTTTGCAATGGTTTCATTGGATGTACATAATATATACATACTTATATACACAAACCATGGTCACGAGTCATGCAACATTAATCACTGACAAACAACGATATTGTGGTACATGCAACACTCACTTCACTGATGCCAGTTTCGTCTTTAATTTGGCATTGCTGCAGTGGAAACGAAGATTTTTCTCCTCCCACCATTATGCAACTAAGAGAGTACAAAATTTTCTAAATTAGCTGAAGGCGCAAAGCGGTATGAACTACAATGAGATTTTTAAAATTTCAAGCAGTGGTTTCAATTCATTTCCGTTATGCATCTTGAACCTAGAAAACAGTACTTTCATCCTATTTCAGTAAAATTTTTACCATTGGAAACCATTTGGTCGAATTCTTATTGGAATTATGTTTAATTTCGCATTTGATATTCTATGATATGATAATAGAATTGCCAATATAAGCCTATGATATATGATTTAGCTCTATGAAAATCACAACAGACAGACATTTTCTTGAATTGAAGTTCCCAGAGGTTAGAGGTTATATATGTTATAACTCGTCTGACCACAAAGCCTCTATATCTCAATCCTTTTTTGTTTCATTCCTAACGGTCTTAACAACTGACTCCCCGAGGTCTTAGCACAAATAATTGCAATTTTTTACCACGTTGCACAGATGTTGCAGCTGTCATTGTACATGTCGCTCAATAAGTACATGTCTCGTAATTTGTTCAATAAATAATGGACATTGTTAAGATCACGTATAGCTCTTTTCATTAGTGCAGTGTGCTTTTCTTTTAACTCCAACTCCCAATATTCTCTATTTCAGTGGGAGTTTGATCCAATGCACAATGGGAACAGTGATAAGTTTGAAAAGCGTAAAATGCAATGCCATAGAATCGATGCTATTGTATATATATAGCTAGCATACGATTGGGCAATAACTCAATTCTAACCCAGAGACGACTGAAATATGCCTGTTCATGAGAAAGACAAAGTTGGGCCAATTTGACGCACCACGTTTCCTGAACAAAATGATTTCGATATCTGAGAAATATCTGAAATAAAAGTGCTCACAGATGTTGGGCAATGTGTAGACGGACAGTAGGTTCGAAATGGGATCTGAATCCAAAGATAGTCCACTGGCTCTACAGAATGTTAGAGATTTCCGATCGTATACCTGAGACGACACTTAAGGTCGAGTGCGAGGCACTGCAGCAAGCAGCATACTAGAGAATTGACGGATCTTTGGTATTACCATCTACAATTTCATGCCACACAGATGGATCGAATCTAGGGGACAGAGTAGTCAGGGGGTCTACGTTGAAAACCCAGAGACCGAAATCTGTTTCCGATTGTCTGACCATAATATGGTCCTGCAGGCGGAGATACGAGCGATCAAGGAATGCGTGAGGTAGTGTTAACGCGAATGTGAACATCTTATCGAGCAGTAAACTAACATCAGGGCAATAACAACCAGGACTGTAAGATCACGAACAGTCTGGGATCATAAGAATCATTGTTTGGGTGTCGGACCTTACTTACTATAATTGGCTATGACAGAATATTTGTTCCACTAGCCGAACGTAGAATAGCATTCCAAGCGACCCGACCTTCTGCGCTCGTTCTAAAATCTCTGACACCAAGTCTCAAAGTGTCTCCCACCACTTGATCTTTCCATGGGGCTCTTTGTCGACCCGGTTTGTGTGTACCACCGTGTTTGCCTTCAAAAGACTTCTTTGCTGGAGCCTCTTCATTCATTCTGACAACATGAACTAGCCAACGCAGCTATTGTATTTTGATGCGTGTAACTATGCTATCGTCGTCATACAGCTCATACAGCTCGTGGTTCATACGTCGCCTATATTCTCCGTTAACGCAAACTGGTCCATATATTTTACGAAGAATCTTTCTATCAAAGGTGGGGAAGGTGTGGACTCCCAGAAACTCGATCCCGAAAGTGAGTATCAATTTCAAGCTCTACTCCACAATACCCTTCATTGGAGCCCCATATTGCCATGGTCGGAAAATATGTCCGATTTAGGGGTGTTTTGGGGATTGGAGTGATATCTCAAACACTTAGCTCTGAAAACATATCAGCATCGTTCTCTTCGCTCAAATATCATTTATTTAAACCCGATATTGCCATTGGTTTAAGAGGGTTCATAAGATGAGACGTCCCCCCAACCACCTGGCTCCAAAATTGGATATCAAGTTGTCAGTGACTTGGCCCTGAAAATATATATCAGATTTGTATTCTACTTTAAAATACCTTGAGGTCCATGTTGCAATGGTCAGCAAATACGTCCTATTTGGGGGGTGTTATGGAAGTGGGGTGGTTTCATGGACACCTTTTGCTGAATGTGGTTATCAGCATTGGGATATGATCAGTAAAGAGGGTGTCATTGGGAAAGGGTGAACCCCCAGAAACTTGGTCCCGAAAGTCAAATTCAATTTCGTGCTATACTCCGAAATACCTTTCATTTTGTCCCATATTTCCATGGTCGATAAGTATGTCCACTTTAGGGGTGTTTTAGGGTCTGGGGTGGTCTCCCAATTACTTGGTCTCACAATGGGATATCGGATACGTTTTCTACTCTCAAATACCTTTCATTTGAATCCCGTATTGTCGTGATTGGTTTATATATACACTAGGTGGGATTTGGGTTAAGGCGGCCCCCCTAGGCACCCCATCCGAAATTTGGATCCAAAATTTTTGATTATAGGTTACTGTAAGAGGGCACACAAAATTTCGCTTAAATCGCAGCACCCATCTCCTAGATCTGGCGTTTCTGAAAATTAGGGTTTGGGGGAGGGTCAACACCCGAAGCGGTTCATAACCTGATATATATCCAATAACATGAAAATTCTTACCTATTATCCTTTGTTTTCCTACAAAGAGATACCGGGCAAGGAACTTGTCGATCCATGGTGAGGGGTATATAAGATTCGGCGGGGCTATCAGTTATGACTACAGCCCCATGCTTTGGAATTGGTTTTTATACCCACCACCATAGGAAAGGGGTATACTAATCTTGTCATTCCGTTTGTAAGACCTCCAAATATTGATGTGCGACCATATATAGTATATGTACTCTCGATCGTCTGGACATTCTGAGTCGATCTAGCCATGACCGTCCGTCCGTCCATCTGCCGAAATCCCGATAGTGGACGAACGCGTAAAGCTAGCTGCTTGAAATTTTACACAAATACTTACTTTTGATGTAGATCATTGGGGACTGCAAGTGGGCCATATTGGTTCAGATTCGGATGTAGCCCCCATATAAACCGATTCCCGGATTTGAATTTTTGAGCCCCTAGAAGCCTTAATTTTCAACCGATTTGGCTGAAATGTGGAATAAAGACTTGTATTATAACTTTAAACACGCATACCATCCTAGTTGGTCCATAACTTGATATAGCCCCCAAATAAATCGATCCCCGGATTTGACTTCTTGAGCCCTTAGAAGCCTCCATTTTCATCCGATTTGGCTGAAATTTGGAAAAAATACTTGTATTGTGACAATCAACATCAATGCCAAGCATGATATCTATGGGTCCATAAACAGATATAACCTCCACAGAAACCGACCCCTGTTTTCACTTCTTGATAACCTAGAGGCCTAAATTGTCAACTGATTTGGTTAAATTTGACACTAAAACCTATCGTATGACTTACAACATCAGTGTCAAATTTTATCCTAATCGGTCAACATGGTGATAAAGGCCCCCTAAATACCGATATCCCGATATGATTTCATGAGACCATTAAAGCCTTAATCAATCCCCGATTTGGTTGCTACAACATAATTCAAATACAAACTGGGTTAATAAGGTTAGATTTTTTGCGGAATCCAAGGTGGTGGGTACCCAAGATTCGGTCCGGCCGAACTTAGCACATATTTATACACACCACCGAAGGATGGGAGTATACTCATTTTGTCATTCCGTTAGCAACACATCGAAATATCCATTTCCGACCCTATAAAGTATATATATTCTTGATCAGTGTAAAAATCTAAGACGATCTAGCCATGTCCGTCCGTTTGTCGGTTGAAATCACGCTACAGTCTTTAAAAAAAGAGATATTGAGCTGAAATTTATGCACAGATTCTTTTTTGTCCATAAGCAGGTTATGTTCGAAAATGGGCTATATCGGACTATATCTTCATATAGCCCCCTTATAGACCGATCAGCCGAATTAGGGTCTTAGGCCCATAAAAGCCACATTTATTATCCGATTTTGCTGAAATTTGGGACAGTGAGTTGTGTTAGGCCCTTCGATATTGTTCTTCAATTTGGTCCAGATCGGTTCAAATTTGGATACAGCTGCCATATAGACCCATCCGCCCATTTAGGTTCTTAGGCCCATAAAAGGCGCATTTATTGTCCGATTTTGCTGAAATTTGGGACTGTCAGTTGTGTTAGGCGCTTCAAAATCCTTCGTCAATTTGGCCCAGATATGTCAAGATTTGGATATAGCTGCCATATAGACCGATCTCCCGATTAGGGGTCTTAGGCCCATAAAAGCCACATTTGTTATCCGATTTTGCTGGAATTTGGGACAGTGAGTCGTGTTAGGCCCTTCGACATCCTTACTCAATTTGGCTCAGATCGGTCCAAATTTGGATATAGCTGTCATATAGACCGATCCTCCAATTTAAGGTCTTAGGCCCATAAAAGTCGCATTTATTATCCGATTTTGCTGAAATTTGGGACAGTGAGTTGTGTTAGGCCCTTCGACATCATTCGTCAATTTGGTCCAGATCGGTCCAGATTTGGATATAGCTGCTATATAGTCCCATCCGCCGATTTAGGGTCTTGGGCCCATAAAAGCCACATTTATTATCCGATTTTGCTGAAATTTGGGACAGTGAGTTGTGTTAGGCCCTTCGACATCCTTCGTCAATTTGGATCGGTCCAGATTTGGATACACCTGCCATATAGACCGATCTCTCGATTAAGAGTCTTAGGCCCATAAAAGCCACATTTATTATAAGATATTGCTGAAATTTGAGACAGTGATTTGTGTTAGGCCCTTAGATATCCTTGTTCAATTTGGGTCAGATCGGTCCAAATTTAGATAAAGCTGTCATATAGACCGATCCGCCGATTTAGGGTCTTAGGATCATAAAAGCCACATTTATTATAGGATATTGCTGAAATTTGGGGCAGTGAGTTGTGTTAGGTCCTTCGACATCCTTATTCAATTTGGGTCAGATCGGTCCAAATTTGAATATAGCTGTCATATAGACCGATCCGCCGGTCGGTCTATATAAAACGATAAAAACCACATTTATTATCCGATTTTGCTGAAATTTGGGACAGTGAGTTGTGTTAGGCCCTTCGACATCATTCGTCAATTTGGCCCAGATCGGTCCAGATTTGGATATAGCTGCCATATAGACCGCATTTATTGCCCGTTGACGCCGAAATTTGGGACAGTGAGTTGTGTTGCGCCCTTCGACATTTTTTTGCAATTTGGCCTAGATCGATCAAGGCGCATATATAATCCGATTTCACCAAAATTTGACACATTGAATTGTGTTGGGCTTATCGACATCCGTGTCGTATATGGTTCAGATCGGTCTATATTTGGATATGGCTACCAACAAGACCAATATTTTATTTCACCGATCCGCCGGTCGGTCTATATAAAACGATAAAAACCACATTTATTATCCGATTTTGCTGAAATTTGGGACAGTGAGTTGTGTTAGGCCCTTCGACATCATTCGTCAATTTGGCCCAGATCGGTCCAGATTTGGATATAGCTGCCATATAGACCGCATTTATTGCCCGTTGACGCCGAAATTTGGGACAGTGAGTTGTGTTGCGCCCTTCGACATTTTTTTGCAATTTGGCCTAGATCGATCAAGGCGCATATATAATCCGATTTCACCAAAATTTGACACATTGAATTGTGTTGGGCTTATCGACATCCGTGTCGTATATGGTTCAGATCGGTCTATATTTGGATATGGCTACCAACAAGACCAATATTTTATTCTACAAAATATTTCGATAAAGCTGCTATGGGGCATAAGGTATGCATTTTTCACCGGATTTTGACGAAAACTGGTTTACATATATACCCGAGGTGGTGGGTATCCAAAGTTCAGCCCGGCCGAACTTAACGCCTTATTACTTGTTATTACTTGTTAAATAGTCATTTGTGTGCCCATAGTGCATTTTCGTCATTACATTCTAAGAAAGTAGCATTTCCAAAGTGATGGCTATGAAAGTTTCTTCGTCTTAGGGCAGATGGGCTAGACTACGAACAAATTGCAGACATGTTTGTTGCCAGTAAAAAAGAATGAGTTCAATATTAAGCAACCTGCACTGGTAATGAAATGGCAAGGCATGGGCAAAAGCAATATTCTGAGCACCCATCTGAGATAGATGAATGGTGTGAGTGTGCATGTGTGTGTGTGTTTGCGTGTAGAAATATGTGAAGAAAAACTTTTCAATTACGTTAATTTCACTACTTTAACTCAATCTCTCGCTATATTTGCTCTGTTGTTTCATTACGTCTTGTGATTGTATCCGTTCATGACTCAAACACATTTGTATGCAACTGAGTGCAACAAAAACCGGATGACAAATGTCTACAATATTTAAAAACTTCTTAGAAATGTGTTTCGTTTTTGTAAGTACTGGCTTTATTTCCTGCTTTTTGTTTTCTCAACTTTATTTATTTTTTCTTTTGAACTGAAAACAACAGCAACGGATGTCACTGAAATGTGAAGGAAAGTTATTTCATTTTCTTGGTGAACAAATTAAGAACAAATAAATGATTTCTACTGGAAGAAGAAACAATCAGGCGAGAGGATATGTATTAAGTTTAGTAGGATGAACTGATTATGACACCATGCATCTTCATATAGGGGGTTTAAAAGACGGCTTAGATTAGAAGAGTTAGCCTGAGATAAAAACAAGTAAGAGCGTGCTGAGCTCGGCCGGGCCGAATCTTGTATACCCTCCACCATGGATCGCATTTGTCGAGTTCTATGCGCGGTATATCTTTTTAGGCAAACAAAGAATATTGAATAAGAAGGCTGAAGGTCATGGGAACAGCCATTGTACAAAATTTCTGCCAAATCGGATTAGAATTTCGCCCTCTAGAGGCTCAAGAAGTCAATATCCCAGATCGGTTTATATGGCAGCTATATTAGGTTATGTACCGATTTGCGTCATACTTAACACAGTTGTTGAAAGTCATAACAAAACACCTCATGGAAAATTTCAGTCAAATCGGATACGAACTGCGCCCTCTAGAGGCTCAAGAAGTCAACATCCAAGATCTCGTTTATATGGTAGCTATACCAGATTATGAACCGATTTGAACCATACTTAGCACAGTTGTTGAAAGTCATAACAAAACACCTTATGGAAAATTTCAGTCAAATCGGATAAAAATTGCGCCCACTAGAGGCTCAAGAAGTCAAGACCCAAGATCGGTTTATATGGCAGCTATATCAGGTTATGGACCGATTTGAACCATACTTGGCACAGTTGTTGGATAACATAATAAAAAACGTTGTGCAAAATTTCAGCCAAATCGGATAAGAATTGCGCTCTCTATAGGCTTAAGAAGTCAAGACCCAAGATCGGTTTATATGGCAGCTATATTAGGTTATGTACCGATTTGCTCCATACTTGACACAGTTGTTGGAAGTCATAGCGAAACACGTCGTGTAAAATTTTATTCCAATCGGATAAGAATTACGCCCTCTAGAGGCTCAAGATGTCAACACCCATGATCGGTTTATATGGCAGCTATATCAGGTTATGAACCGATTTGAACCATACTTGGCATAGTTGTTGGAAGTGATACCCAAACACCACGTTAAACTTCAGTCAAATCGGATAAAAATTGCGCCCTCTAGGGGCTCAAGAAGTCAAGACCCAAGATCGGTTTACATGCCAGCTATATCAAAACATGGACCGATTTGGCCCATTTAGATGACAGTCATTCAGTTTGTAGCCTCTTTAATGGGATTGATTGAAGGAAAGATAGAAGAATGAAATGCTGGAACATATCCTATGGCAATTTTCAACATTGTAAGGTGTTTGGTGAAAGGTTGATAGAAACATAACTTAGGGCAAAGATCCCTGGAGATCGCCTGTTTGCGGCAGCAGCATGCATATAGTAAAGACAAATCCACTGACACCGCTCTTTACGGCTAGTCGGCTATATAGAGGGTCCTCTCGCAGTCAAGGAATATACAATGGTAGCATTTCTTGACATTGAAGGTGCTCACAATAATGTAAAACCGACGTCATTCATGAAGGAGTTGGAGTTTCTAGGCATAAACTCTACCATAAGAAAGTTTATTAATAACTTACTAAAAGACGCATTACTGCAGGCTTGGGATCTGTGAATCTAAAAACATGGATCAGCAGAGGAACTTCTCAAGGAGTCATTAACAATATATTATTGTCTCTGGAAGAAAAAGGTGTAAAAATGGTTGCGTATGCAGATGATGTCGCAATTGCGGTTAGGAGAAAGTCTCCCAGCACTCTACGAGATATACTTCGGGAAGCTCTACGTGCAACAGCAAGGTGGGCTACCGAAAGTGTTCTGGGTATAAATCCGTGCAAGACAGAAGTGGTTCTTTTCGGCAGGAGATACAAGTTGCCTACAGTGGAACCTGTTTCCTTGGAAGGAGGGAATGTTCCATTTACAGAAAGCGCAAAATACCTGGAAATTGAACTTCAAATCCAACATTTTAGAAAGGGCAAGAAAAGCAACTCTTGCCCTATACACCTGCAAGAGAGCCATTGGCAAAAGTTGGGAGTTTAGACTGCGCATCATGCATTGGGTATATACTGCAGTTGTCAGACCAATAATGCTATATGGTGTTGTAGTCTGGTGGACGGCGCTTCAAAAAACCACCTACTGCTTAACACTTAACCGGATCCAAAGGAAGGCTTGTTTGTGCATCACAACCGCACTAAGGACGACACCATCTGATGTACTGAATTTAATGCTACATCTTATGCCTCTGGACCTTGTGGCTATACAAATGGCAGCAACCACTGCCGTAAGGTTAAGGAAGTTTTCTGATTGGTCATGTGGCGGCCACAGACACTGTGTTATCATTGATACAATATCCAATATTCCAGGCAGTGTAGAGCCGCTTTTTTGGGAGGCCACCGTAGCGCAAAGGTTAGCATATCCGCCTATGACACTGAACGCCTGGGTTTGAATCCTGGCGAGACCACCACAAAAAATTTTCAGCGGTGGTTTTCCCCTCCTAATGCTGGCAACATTTGTGAGGTACTATGCCATGTAAAACTTCTCTTAAAAGAGGTGTCGCACTGCAGGATGCCGTTCGGACACGTCTATAAAAGGAGGCCCCTTATCATTGAGCTTAAAACTTGAAACGGGCTGCACTCATTGATATGTGAGGAGTTTGCCCCTGTTCCTTCGTGGAATGTCCATGGGCAAAATTTGCATTATTTGCTTTATCACTGAGCTTAAATTTGAATCAGACAGCACTCATTGATTTGTGTGAAGTCTTCCCCCTGTGTCTTAATAGAATGTTCATGGGCAAAATTTGCAGTTTGTATGTGAACCTATGTGAGGTTATTTATGACAGACATCATTTTGCTTAAGATTGAGGAAAAGGGTATCGCTTTTAAATTTGGAGTAATAGTTTAAGAAAGGAATATTTTTTTATAGTCACTGCAAGGGCAGACATACTTTCTCTTTCTTTGGATTAAACGTAGCCTAACAAATTTTAGCCAATATCCTATATTTTCGCACATAACGGGGCGACTTTGGCAAACGGTGTGCTTGACTGCATCAAACTGAAGCGCCTACAATCTGTGGACATCGTGACACACACACATTACGGCTTTACTTAAATGTTTTATGGAAATAACTTGGAATCCACGAAAATCTCTTTGTTCGCATCCATCGATGGCAACACAAAAGCGACTCAAGTGCTTAAGAATTTCGACAAAAGGACGCAGCAGAATCTTCTCAATGGATAATGAAAACTGCAATAAAACATTTACGAGTTTTGGACGGAATTTCCCTTGGTATGCGCATGAAATTTCCTCCTAGCTCCTTGGCATTGTTACAAACAGGCCATAAAACGGCAATGGAAGCAGAAAAAAGGTAAATTCAGCGTACAATCAAGATTTCATACAACCATAAAGTTTAAGGAATTCTGTGTAAAAGGAAGATACATAATATTAATTCATTAAGTGTATTTAAAGGCTAATTAACAATGGGGGGAAAAAATCATTAATGCCTGGGCAACAATTAAATGAAGGCAACCAAAAAGTTGTGTGAAGGCAGCGAAAAAGTGGTGTAAAGGTCGATCAGAGTCTCATTACATTAATTTTGTTTTGTTTTGGAAAACGGATTTACAATAGAAATCCAACAAATTAGGCATGACTAATAATATAAAGTTAAAATGTGTTAAGTTTGGCCATGGATTCTGGTAAAAATTTACACAAACTGAACTAGATGCAGGACATTATTTTACTTAACGTACCAAACTTTCGGCAAACCAGGCAAAAGTTTACACTACCAAGAGCAGAACAGACGGCTAACGGGAGCTGTGTCAGATTGTGGACTAATTTGGACAATACTTACCATGCACGTTGGAAATCGTACCAGAAAACCGGGTGCAAAATGTACGGCTTCTAAGGGCTCAAGATGTCAAATCGGCAGATCGATTTATATGGGAGTTATATCAGTTTATACACTGAATCGAACCATTCTTGTCACGATTGTTGGAAGACATAACCGAACGTTACGTGCAAATATTTCACCCGAATCCTATCGGTTAAGATGTTCACACTCGACGTCCTCGCGTAAGCACCACACCACCTCACGCATTTCTTGATCACCCGGATCTCCGCCTGCAGGATCGTATTATTGTCAGACAGTCTAAAACAGATCTCAGTCCCTGGGTTCTCAATGTAGACCCCCAGGCCCACTTTGTCCTCTAGCTTTGATCCATCCGTGTAAAATGATCTTCCAGATGGCAATACTAGGGTTCTGTCAATCCAAGACTGTGCCACTGACAGCAGTGCCTCGCACTCGACTTCTAGGTTCATCTCAGGTATCCCATTGGAAACCTCTGCCCTTCCTTCCAGGTTTCCTTTCGTCGCCTCGATTATATCGCGATGGTATGGGCTGCTCCCATTCTCAATTCATTCTCCCATCGCCAGAAGTCTCATAGCCGCAGTGGCTGCAAATGCAAAATTGTTTGCAAATTTTGCCCATGAACATTCCACCAAGGAATTTTCACATATCAAGTAGTGCAGTGCGATTCAAGTTTAAGTTCAATGATAAGGGGCCTCTTTTTAAAGATGTGTCCGAACGGCATCCTGCAGTGCGACACCTCTTTGGAGAGAAGTTTTACATGGCATAGTACCTCACAAATGTTGCCAACATTAGGAGGGAAAACCACCACTGAAAATTGTTTCCGATGGTCTCGCCGGGATTTAAACCCAGGCGTTCAGCGTCATAGGCGGACATGCCAACCTCTGCGCTACGGTGGCCTCCGCAGTGGCTGCCTCACATTTGATCTGTATGTCAATGAGTCGGATATCTAGTATAGTCTCCAGTGCCCTAGTGGTCGTGGTCCTCATCGCTCCGCCTATGCGAAGACAACATGTTCTCTGAACCTGTTGTATGGTCCTCATGTTGCACTTTTTCTCCATAACAGTCCACCAAATTACTGAGGCGTAAGTACGTATTGGTCTAATCACGCTTCTGTAGAGCCAGTGGACTATCCTCGGGTTCAGGCCCCTTTTCGAGCCTACGGCCCTTCTACATAGTGCCCAACATCTGTGAGCCCTCTCAGTACGCTTCTGAATGTGACACTTCCAATTCAGTTTCCTGTCCAAGATCACACCTAAGTATTTGACCTTGTCAGATATCGAAATCGTCTTATTGAAGAAACGTGGTGCGTCAAATTGGCCCAACTTCGTCTTCCTCGTGAACTGATATATTTCAGTCTTTTCTGGGTTAACATTGAGACTCCTGGATCTAGCCCAGTCATATGCCATATGCAAGACCTTTCGGCCCTTCTGCATAGCTCGTTGGGATCCTTACATCCTTACCCCTTAGAAGTACTAGAACATCGTCCGCGTAGCAGACGGGTTCAAATACCTCCTCAGTCAGCATCCGTAATAGGTCACCCATAGGAGTGGCGATAAAATGCCCCCCTGTGGCATGCCCTGTGCCACTTTCTCCCTTATATTTATGCCATGGGACACACAATTCATACACCTGATCCTTAGCATTTGGTTTATCCAGTGTCTTAGGACCGGGTCCATCCGGTACTGGTCTAAGGATTGGATCAGTGTGTCGGTCCGCACATTGTTAAAAGCCTTCTCGATGTCAATGCATATAGCCAGTGTGTACGTTTTTGCAGCGAAGAATTCTTCTACTTTATACACAACCTCGTGCAGGCAGTCTCCACCGACCTTCCCTTGACATAGGCATGCTGTTTGTTTTTGAGCAGTTCCCTGGAAATCCTACTCTTTATCATGGTGTCCGCAATACGTTCCATGGTTTTGAGTAGAGAGTAGGTAAGGCTTTAGATCTGTAGGCCTTTGGTTTCGCATAACTTGCCTCGCCACCACCACCCTTGCCGTCTGCCAGGCTTTCGGAGTATATGAAAGTCCTAGGCACGCTGTGAAAATTTTGGCCAGTTGAGGCGCTAGATACTCTGCCTCTTTCTGTAGTAACGCCGGAAATATTCCATCAAGTCCGGATGATTTAAACGATTTGAAGCTCCTAAAGGATTCCTTCACCATAACTTCCATCAATGTCATTATTCCAAGATTCCGGTGTCTCCGTGATTCCCGTCGTATCTTGTGGAAAATGGGTTTTCATCATGCCCTCCGTTGTCTCTGCTCTCACTCCCATGTCGTCTACTAAAGTTTGAGTTTGGACATGGGTTTTTGAGAGAAACTTTTTTATCTTAGCGGCGTCATTAACGCTAATGACCTTTTCCCGGAAAATCTTCCAGGAGGCACGTTTTGCCACTCTTTAGAGAGCGCCAACTCCAAAACACCTTATATTAACAGTAGATTCGAACTCTACTGACATAAACTTGGTTGGGGGTTGGTAGGCTTCCCAGACACCAAGGAATACATTTTTATTTCAGATTTGTACTCTACCTTCAAATACCTTACATTTGATACCCATAGCGTCCTCTTGGGGAGTTATTTGGTGGTGGGGGACCCGCCGAACACTTTGGGCAAAATTTGTATATCAAAATCGTAATCTACTCTTACATACCTTTCATTTGATACCCATATTGTCCCAATCTGTTAACGTGTCCGCCCGGGTGGGTTTTAGGATGAGGCGTCCACCCAGGTTATTGGACCCAAAACTTTTATTCCAATTCCGTGTTTTTGGGCATACAAAATGCCTCTTAAATCGGTGCATGTATCTCCGTATAAACCGTGATCGTGACTTCTAAAGCCTAGAGGGCGCAATTCTTATCCGATTTTGGTAAAATTTTGTACAACAGCTTCTCTCATGACCTTCAATATACGTGTCCAATAGATCTATAGCCTGATACAGCTCCCATATAAACCGATCTCCCGAATATACTTCTAGAGCCCCACAAGGTGCAATTCTTGTCCGAATGGACTGAAATACAATATTACCCAATGACTTCTACTATGGTGTTCAACATTAAATTTACTTATGGTCTGAATCGGACTAAACTTTATATATCTCCAATAGCATCGACAAATGCGATCCATGGTGGAGGGTACATAAGATTCGGCCCGGACGAACTTAGCACTTGTTATATATATAGATTGAATAAGCCGTTGAATGGCAGTTTATATTTTAAACAGAGTCAAATAGACTATTTAAGTCCATTACGATAACACAGCAGCGGCAAATCAGGCCTATGATGGGAATCGAACCCATCGCATTAATAATGCGAGCATGCTACCTTCTCGGCTACCATGGCGATCTCTGGAAGCTGCATTCATTGTCCGATATTGCTGAAATTTGGAACGGTGAGCTGTTTTTAAACCCATACGTCTCACCGAGTTTGGTGCAGATCGGACCATATTTCAACATAGATGCTATAGTTGGATTCACCTGATTTTGACGAAATGTTAATGCGTAACATTTTATAAATTCAACTCCCATCTTGCTACACTGACAGAAAAATTGGACCGTAGGTATTGATAGTAAATAAACCAATATCGGTGATATTGAATTTAATCAATATCAATGATTCAATATCAATACCCTATGTTCTTAATCTCTTTTCAAAGAAAGAATTCATTTATTTCATTTTTTTATAATAAAAGGCTAACTGAATATAACAAAAGTCCTATAATGTTTAACTTTTTTAATTTTTCTCTTTAAACATGACGCTTTGGAACTAAAATAGTTTCATAAAAAGTCATTATGGAAGAATGAAAGAAAATGTGTACTTCTTTACTATGTCTATAGAATATGGCACGCTACAAAAATGAATAAAATTTCGTTTCATAAGGCTTTCCCACCATACTGCACTTTTAGGAAGCATTTCAACTTTGCTCTTCCTATCGCTAAGAGCCATTGTTAAATATTTCATTATGCTGAAGAAAACAAAAACTAATGTAAGAAGCATCGTTGAATGAAAGATATGAAGATTTACGAGTACTTGCATAGAACACCATAAACAATGTACATCGCTTAGAAAATTAAACTTAGACGTAAATGAAATGAAATAAAATGTAATACAACAAGAATAGGTTCTGCTTCCTTTGCCGTTCCGTTGACCTACATCAAAGGCGAAGTGTTTTTAAGTACAATTAGAATAAGGCAGTTAACTTATAGTATATAGTATTTTCATCAACTTTAAGTAGAAGTGTAGTTCAGATTAAATGATAAAAATATTACATATGAATATGTAGAACCTATTGAGTATAACAAAATCCCCCATATTAATTTATATCCTAAAAATTTATGATTTTCTCCCATATGGAACTACTGAATTCAAAACCAAAATCATTTTGTACATCAGCTATATTCGATAATGTCCCAATTATGGACACTTCATAACTTATAACTTGGAATGATAGATTTCTACTCGTTTTCATTATTCATGAGGTTCATCCGATTATGACCATCCAGAACACTCAAACAAGCACAATGTGATAAATTGCTTAACAGTTGCTACGAT
Source organism: Stomoxys calcitrans (assembly GCF_963082655.1). Classification (NCBI taxonomy): domain Eukaryota; kingdom Metazoa; phylum Arthropoda; class Insecta; order Diptera; family Muscidae; genus Stomoxys; species Stomoxys calcitrans. Next base: position 74,477,706 of record NC_081554.1, on the reverse strand, counting down.
ATCTTATGCTTCATTGTCACCAAAGCTTCGGAATCTTTAGATGACCTCAACAATGGAAATTATTTGCAAAAATTCCCACATCAGTTCTTGCCATGGAACTTCTATTAATTTATAGGGGCAACCAACGTCTATTCGCCACAATCACATTCTTGAGTTGTAAAATACAATCCATTCCCTGTAAACTGCCAAGTAAGTGGGGTATTTCATTAAATATTCGAACCTCAAACAATATTCGCTCTGATATTCTCTGCAGCAACTGTCACAGGGACAAACATGAACACAAATATACCGATTGCAAGTTACATGCAAGCAAGCAAGCAAGAAAGCAGGCAAGGATTCTGGAATGCGGACACGGTAACAGGCATGTAATGGAATTTTAACTATTAACAGATATTTGTACATAACCATACATAACATACATGCTCAATGCTGCGATGTTGGTGCAATGTAGTGGTCCATCGATAAATGTTTTTACAGAGTTGAGAGGAATGTTAATGCCCATAGTCTATAGGGGCCTTTTAGCATGTGCAAGGTAAATTAGCAATACAGGATAGCTAATACTAAAAGTTACAAATTTAAACGGCCACCGTTTTTGAGTGAAAATATTTTTATACCTACCACCGATGGATATCGAAATATCCGTTTCCGACCCTATCTTCTTATATATAAAAATCAATTTGTGTTTGTTTGCCAGTTTGTTTGTATGTTTGTGTGTTCCTTATAGACTCAGAAACGGCTTAACCGATTTGCTTGAAATTTTCACAGATGGTGCATAATGCATAATCCGTGGTGAAAATAGGGTACTACATTTTTTGATATCTGAAGGGTGGGCGGACCCTCCCCCTTACCCTAATTTTCAGAAACATCAGATCTCGAAGATGGGTGGTGCGATTTAATCGAAATTTTGTGTGCTCTCATATAGCACCCTAAAAATAAAAATTTTGTATCCAAATTTCGGATGGGGTACCTAGGGGGGCCGCCCCACCCTAAAACCTACCAAACATATATTTAGACCAATGACGACAATATGGGACTCAAATGAAAGGTAATTAAGATTCGAAAACGTATCTGATATCCAATTGTCGGACCAAGTGTTAGGGGGACCACCCCAACCCCCAAAACACTCCTAAATCGGACATATTTACCGACCATGGCAATATAGGACTCAAATAAAAGGTATTTGCGAGTAGAATAAAATCTAATATTCTAATGTGGGAACACGTTTCTGGAGGTCCACCCCTTCCCCAAACAGGTCTTATTTACTGACCATGCGAATATGGAGCTTAAATAAAAGGTATTTTAGTGTAGAATTCGAATCTGATATCCAATTATGGGTCCAAGAGTTTAGGGGGACGCCTCTCCCCAAAAACATCCCCCAAAGGGGACAAATTTACGACCATCGCAATATGGGGCTCAAATTAAAGGTCTTTTGGAGTAAAGCACTAAGCTGATACCAATATTTGGGAAAAGTGTCTATGGGACCAACCCACCCCCAAAACACCACCCAAATAGAAAGAATTTGGGTGGTGTCAAATTTCAGCGAATATAAAATATTTAGGTTATAAATGCGCTTTTATGGGGCCAAGATTTTATATCGAAAGATCGGTCTATATGGCAGCTATATCCAAATCTGAACCGATCTGGACCAAAATGAAGAAGGACTTCGAAGGGTCTAACACTACTCACGGTCCCAAATAGTGGCGCAATTGAACAATAAATGCATCTTATACGGTCCCAAGACCTTAAATCGAGAGATCGGTCTATATGGCAGTTATATCTAAACCTAGACCGATCTGGGCAAAATTGAAGAAGGACGTCGAAGGGCCATATACAACTCATGGACCCAAATTGCTGCGAAATCGGACCATACATGCGCCATTTTTGGGCAGATTGGCCCATAATGCAGCTATATCCAGATTTAAACCGATCTGGGCCAAATTGAGAAAAAGATATCGAAGAGCCCAACACAACTCACTATCCCAAATTTCGGAAAAATTGGATAATAAATGCGCCTTTTACGGGCAAATACCTTAAATCGAGAGATCGGTCTATATGGCAGCTATATCCAAATCTGAACCGATCTGAGCCAAATTGCAGAAAGATGATGAGGGACCAAACACAACTCACTGTCCAAAATTTTGGCGATATCGGACAATAAATGCGCCTTTGATTGCCTAAAGACTTTAAAACGAGAGATCGGTCTATACGGCAGCTATGTCCAAATCTGGACCGATCTATACCAAATTGAAGGATCTAACGCAACTCACTGTCCCGAATTTCGGCGACATCGGCTCATAAATGCGCCTTTAATGGACCCAAGACCTTGAATCGAGAGATCGGTCTATATGGCAGCTATAGCCAAATCTAGACCGATCTGGGCCAAATTGGAGAAGAAAATCGAAGGGCCGAACACAACTCACTGTCTCAAGTTTTGGCTGAATCGGACAACAAATGCTTCTTTTATGGGCGTAAGACCCTAAATTGAGAGATCGGTCTATATGGCAGCCTTATTCAAATCTGAACCGATCGGGGTCAAATTAAAGAAGGATGTCGAAGCGATACAATTCACTGTCCCAAATTTCAGCAAAATCGGATAATAAATGTGGGTTTTATAGGGCTAAGACCTTAAATCGGTGGATCGGTCTATATGGGGTCTATATCAAGATATAGTCCGATATTGCCCATCTTCGAACTTAACTTGCCTATGCACAAAAAGAAACATCGTACAAAGTTTCAGCTCTTTATCTCTATTTTTAACTACTGTAGTGTGATTTCAACAGACAGACGGACGGACATGGCTAGATCGCCTTCGATTTTTACGACGTTCAAGATGTATATACTTTATATGGTCGAAAATGGATATTTGGAAACGACAAAACCAAAGAAAAACTTATGTGTTAACATCCGCATAAGCCATCATGTCACCAATTGTGTTTCCTCGTGAACTCTCCCTCTTCTCTGATCTCCAACAGCCGCCTGAAGGAGATACCTCTCGTACCACTTTTACGCCTTGATGAAGGCCTAGTATTTGACTGGGTTTACGCCACTGAGTTAATTTAGTGCCTGAAAGAAGAAGAAACCAAGTTGCCTATTTCTTCTAAGGCATAGGGCAGGGCATTGGCATAGGAAATGAAAATTGTCCTTATCCCTAAGGAGATGAGTTCACTGCAATAGATTCCACATCCTGTTCCCTTCTCCAACTTCGATCTAACAGTAAAAAAGTTAATGTTTGAAAACTTTAGCCGTCGTTTCTGCCACTCCGCCAGGGTAGGTAGTCTAACTTGAATCCCTTATCCACCGCATCCATTCTATCTGGAAGTCCTTCGACAGACCCCCGTGGTACTATTTAATGTACATGTGTGCCTTGCTGGGTCACTGGCTCGATTCAAGCTGCGACAATCTGGGAAGAGCTCCTGTTGTCTCTCTTATAAAAAAATTCCATAGGCTGAATTCCTCTAACGACTCAGTTGCAGTGATGCCCACAGCCATAGACACAAATCTTTAAGAGGCCTTATTCATCCTGTTAAGGTTAAGGACATGTGACATAAAATCCGTCACCGGCCATCAAACATGGCAAACATTGGACAGAACTGGCCGCACCACCTCCGAAAATAACCAATGCATAAGCCTTGTCCTCAAATCCCACTTGCTACCCACGAGCTTCTGACACGAATATATTGCACGAGGACATTTTAATCTTTGGCTCCATGTTCAGACTCTAATCCAATCTGCTGTCCAAAATAATTCCCAAAAACTTCGTTGACTGCTATAACTTTAAAGTCACCCCCTGCAGAGTGAGTATCCAAAAGATAGGAATCTTTGCCCTACGCGTAAACCAAACGTGGCAAACATAGGCCCGAGCTGGCCACACCACCGCCGTGAACAACCAATGCTTATGTCTGGGCCTTACTACACACGAGTTTCTGACACGAATATAATGCCGTGAAGGACTTTCTTATCCTTGACTCCATGTTTAGTCTCCAAACCAGTCTGCTGTCCAAGAATGCTGTGAGCATTCCAAAACTATTGGGTTGCCCAAAAAGTAATTGCGGATTTTTTAATAGAAACTAAATCAATGCATTTTTAATAAAACTTAGAATGAACTTTAATCAAATATACTTTTTTTACACTTTTTTTCTAAAGCAAGCTAAAAGTAACAGAAGAAAGAATGCAATTACAGAGTCACAAGCTGTGAAAAAATTTGTCAACGCCGACTATATGAAAAATCCGCAATTACTTTTTGGGCAACCCAATATATGGCCTTATCTAGACTTGAAGAGGTCTACTGCTTTGCTGTCATTGGCTTGAACAGACGTCTCAGTCTTTGTGTCCGTCATTGTCTAATCGGAAAACATGCTGAGAGACTGAAGGTTGCCAGCAACGACTTTTGCAGAAGCTGTGAGGACATCGAAGAAAACACCTATAGAACACCTTCTGTGTGTGTGTGTGTTCCGCACTAGCAGTCGGAAGGAGTGCCACTTTAGGTTCTCATTTCTTTGAGAACCTGTCTGATTTAGCGGATGTGAACATTCGCAAGTTATTGGGCTTTTTAAAGCGATCTGGATAATAGGAGCTAGAAGGCATCTTCCTTCTTCTGTTCCTGTGGTATCACAATGGACGAAAACGTCAAAGTGAATCTGATGGCAGACTGCCACTTAAACCTAACCTAACAACCAATCTATCAAGAAGATCGTCCTTCAAGAGGATCCAGAGCAGAGGCGTTATTACCCCTCCCTGTGGTGTTTCCTAGTGACATTCAGCCTCACCGTCTTGGCACCAATACTGGCCGCTATCTTCCTATACCAGAAGATATTCATCATCCAAGCAAAATTACATTATTCCCCACACCAGCACCCCTAAGTGCCGCATCTATGGCAGAGGAGCTCACGTTGTTAAAAGATCCCTCAATATCCAAAATCGCCGCCAGGAAGAAGTCCTTATAATCGATATGCCTCCCAATTTGATGTACTACATAATGTAAAGCAGAATCTACTGATCTGCCCTTTATATGGGCATGCTGACAGCGAAAAATGTAAGATGACCCCCATCTCTTCTCCAGTGTCTTCAGAGTAAATGAAATGGGACTGATGATTTTAAAATCATTCACTGAACTGTGTTGCAGCTTTCCCGCCTTCGCTATAAAAACTTCCTTAACCCTCCAACAAGATCTGGGAACATAGGCAAATCTTAAACATGCCCTAAACATTTTTACGTATTCATCACTTAGATGGTCGAAAGCCTTCAACAGCATTTTCGGAAAAATGCTGTCCGACTCCAGGGACTTAAATGGTCCAAAGGCGTATAATGCCCAACGTACACTTTCATGAGTCACCAGTCTGTCGGCAACATGCTCCATGTCCTTATATTCCATGTTCCGTTGGGTTGCACTCCTGAAAAAGTGTCTCAAGCAAATGTGACTGGGTTTCCCGCGAAGAGACACTACACTCTCCATTTGGCCTCTGTAAGTTCCCTATGTACGGACTGTCCTTAGATATAAGCTTCCGCAATCTGAATGTCTCCTTTATAGCAGACAGTTCCTCAATCAATCGGACAAAATCCCTACAGAATTTCGTAGCTCCTTCTTGAAGGCCCTGAGCGTACTTAAAATATTGCAACCGGATCTGAGCCACTTGTACAGAAAGGCCTGAAAAATTTCCTCGGCCAAGTTGTACCAATCCAGTCTCACTGCCTTTGTGTGTGTGTGTGTGCATATCGGTATGCATAACTGAATGTCACTGAATTGTTTATTGCAAGTTGTACATACCGTGCGCCAACCAACCACAATAACTCCAAGAATGAACGATTCAGAATGCAAAAACCCCTAAAAAAGCAAACATCCAGAATCTGTACAACTTTGATTTATAATTGAATCCTTTTGTGTACTATACATTGGCAATACGGAAATTGATGGCTGCAAAGAAATAAAAACAGCAAAAATACACACACACACATACACACACACACCCAAAACAACACAAGTTGACAGTGGCAACATCACAAAGTGCTTGTTGAGAGTTTTCTCGGTTGGCGAAAATGTTTTGTGAGTTTGAAAAAAAAAATGCAAATATCATTTTAAACTGAAGTAGCAGGCAAGCAAGGAAAACAAATTCAGACAATAATTGTTTGATGAGTGTGTGTTTGAAAACAAAAATTGCTTGACAAACTTCCAGGGGATATTTAATTTTTTTTGAAACCACCATAGCAAATTGGTGTATAAAGGGGGATTTTTTAGTTATTATCTTTTTGTCAACAATGGTTTAAACAGCTCACGCTGTTTAAAATTGTCGATTTTGAAATGAAGATCAATCAGAAGCTTTGCAAAGGCTACCTATGCATTCAGAGAAAGTCACAGTTTGGTGCGGCTTATGGGGTGGTGGCATCATTGGACCGTACTTCTTCAAAGATTATGCGAATCGTAACGTAACTGTGAATCGTGAGGCAGTCTGCCATCAGACTCACAGGTTTTCGTCGATTGTGATACTACAGGAACAATAGAAGGAAGATGCCTTCTAGTTCCTACCTATCTTCAGTTTGATCTATAATTTAACCACGAATCGTCTTACAAACGAACAACGCATGCAAATTATTGAATTTTATTATTAACATGCGTGCTCTGTTAAGAAAGCTCAACGCGCGCTTCTTATGTTCAATGAGGAAGCTCATTTTTGGCTCAATGGGTACGTAAATAAGGAAAATTGTCTATTTTGGAATGAAGATCAGTCAGAAGCATTGCAAAGGCTGCCTATGCATTCAGAAAAAGTCACACTTTGGTGCGGTTTATGGGTAGGTGGCATCATTGGGCCGTACTTCCTTCAAAGATGATGCGAATCGTAACATAACTGTGACCGGTGAGCGCTATCGTGAGATGATATCCAACTTATGCCACACAGGATGAGTAACAATGGACTCATTGAGAGGCGAGTTTGGTGAACATTTTATTTCATGTTCGCGACAGGACAATTGGCCGTCTAGATCATGCGATTTAGAGAAATTAGACTATTTTTTGTGGTGTTATGTTAAAGCTCATGTCTATAAAGATAAGCCCGCTTTGATTGACGAATTGGAAGACAACATTAAATCATTTATTCGTGGGATATCGGCCGAATTGTTGGAAAGAGTATGCAAAAATGGACTAAGCGGATGGCCCATTTAAGGCGCAGTCACGGCCAACATTTGCATGGAATAATCTTCAATCATCAAATTACTATCGATTCAAATAAAGTTTTCATACATATTTCTGATTTTTGTGAATTTTATGTGTTTTTTTTAAAACCTCCACCATTGGATTGGGGTAAACTTATTTTGTCATTCTGTTTGTAACTCCTCGAAATATTCGTCTAAGACCCAATCTTCTTATATATAACAAGTAAAAGCGTGCTAAGTTCGGCCGGGCCGAATCTTATATATCCTCCATCTTATATAATATATCCTATAATCTTATATATCCTCCTGCTTTTGTCGAGTTTTTTTCCCGGCATCTCCTCTTAGGCAAAAAAAGGTTATAACAAAAGATTTGCTCTGCTATTAGAGCGATATCAAGATATGGTCCGGTTTGGACCACAATTAAATTATATGTTGGACACCTGTGTAAAATGTCAGCCAATTGGAATAAGAATTGCGCCCTTTGGGGGCTCAAGAAGTAAAATATAGAGATCGATTACCATACCATACCATAATAAACACGTATGTTGATGGTCATGAGAGGATCCGTCGTCCAAAATTCCAGGCAAATCGGATAATAATTGCGGCCTCTAGAGGCTAAAGAAGTAAGATCCCAGATCGGTTTATATGGCATCTATATCAGGTTATGAACCGACTAGAACCTTATTTGACACAGTTGTTGATAGTAAGAACAAAATAGTAAGTAAGTAAGTAATAGATAGTAAGAACAAAATACGCCATGCAAAATTTCAGCCAAATCGGATAGGAATTGCGCCCTCTAGAAGCTCAAGAAATCAAGTCCCCAGATCTGTTTATATGACAGCTATATCAGGTTATGAACCGATTTCAACCATACTTGGCACAGTTGTTGGATATCATAACAAAATAATGCAAAAATCAATTCAAATCGGATAAGAAATGCGCCCTCTAGAGGCTCAAGAAGTCAAGACCCAAGATCGGTTTATATGACAGCTATATCAGGTTATGAACCGATTTCAACCATACTTGGCACAGTTGTTGGATATCATAACAAAATACGTTGTGCAAAATCTCATTCCAATCGGATAAGAATTGCGCACTCTAGAGACTCAAGAAGTAAAGACCCAAGATCGGTTTATATGGCAGCTATATCAAAACATGGACCGATATGGCCCATTTACAATACCAACCGACCTACACTAATGAGAAGAATTTGTGCAAAATTTCAAGCGGCTAGTTTTACTCATTCGGAAGTTAGCGTGCTTTTGACAGACAGACGGACGGACGGACATGGCTAGATCGACATAAAATGTCGCGACAATCAAGAATATATATACTTTTTGGGGTCTCAGACGAATATTTCGAGCAGTTACAAACAGAATGACGAAATTAGTATACCCCCCATCCTATGGTGGAGGGTATAAAAATCAATTTGTGTTTGTTTGTTTGTCTGTTCCGTATAGGCTCAAAAAACGCTGAACCAATTTTTTTGAAATTTTCTCAGATGGTGCATAATGATGACGTGGTGAAAATAGAGCATTGCATTTTTTGACATCGTAAGGGGGGCGCACCCTCCCCCTTACCCTAATTTCCAGAAACGCCGAGATGGGTACGGCGATTTAAGCGAAATTTTGTTTGCACACTAACAGTAACCTAAAAAAAATAGTTGGTATCTCAATTTTCGGATTGGGTACCTAGGGGGGACCCCCCACCACCAAATATACATATACACTAATCACGGCAATGTGGGACTCAAATGAAAGGTATTTAAGATTAGAAAGCATATCTCATATCCAATTGTCGGACCAAGTGTTTGGGGGACCACACCAAACCTCAAAACACCCCCAAAAAGTACATATTTACCGACCATGGCAATATGTGACTCAAATGAAAGGTATTTGCAAGTAAAATACGAATCTGATATCCAAGTTTGGGACAAAGTTTCTGGGGTTCCACCCCTTCCCCAAAACACCTCCCAAACATGGCTAACCATGGCAATATGGGGCTTAAATAAAAGGTATTTGAGTGTAGAATACGAATCTGATATCCTGATGTTGGACCAAGTGTTTGGGGGGGCGCCCATCCCCGAGAACATACCCAAAGATGACAAATTTACGGCCATATCAATATGGGATTCAAATGAAAGGTCTTTAGAAGTAAAGCACGAATCTGATATCAATGTTCGGAAAAAGTGTCTATGGCGCCACCCCTATTCCATAACACCACCCAAATAGGAAGTATTTGCTGACCATTGGAATATGAGGCTCATATAAAAGGTATTTAAGAGTAGAACACGAATCTGATATATATTTTTAAAGCCAAGTCTGAGTTGCCTTCCAATCCACCAATACACCCCCCAAAACTGCTCATGTTTTCCGACTAAGAAAACTAATTTGTTATCCAATTTTGAGGCCAATGGCAATATGGGGTTCAAATATATGAGAATAGAGCACGTTGCTGATATATTTTCAGGGCTTAGTATTTGGGGGACCACCTCCCCAAAACACTTCTAAATCGGGCATATTTACCGACCATGTCAATATGGGGTTTAAATAAAAGGAATTGGGCGGAAGAACGAGAATTGATACCCACTTTCGGGACTAATTTTTGGGGGTGTACCCCTTTCCCAAAATACCCCAATACCCCAACAGCATTTTTTTACTGACCATCGCAATATGGGGCTCAAATAAAGGTGTTTGGGAGTAGAATACGAATTTGATATCCAAATGTAAGACCATGTATTTAGGGCATTACCCTTTCCCCAAAACTCCCGCGAAAGGGTAAACATTTTTCGACCAAGCCAATACTTGGCTCGAATGAAATGCATTTGAGGTTAGAAAACGAATTTGATAACCAATCTTGGGGCCATGTGTTTGGGGGACGCCTCATCGTGTAAACTCCCCTTAAACCAAAGGCAATATGAGTTTAAATAAATGGTATTTGAGAGAAGAGCATGATGCTGATATTTTTTCATGCCCAAGCGTCTTGGGGACCACCTTACCCCCGAAAACACCACTAAATCAGAGAAAACGTGAGAATATCGGGCTGAAATAAAGTATTTTAAGAATGGAGTACACCTTACATCCAAACTTAAATTCGTAGACCAATAAAGATCATATGGGATTCAGATAAAGGCACTTATATTTTTAAACTGTTAGTCAAGCGATATACTATTGGGTTGCCCAAAAAGTAATTGCGGATTTTTATCGGTTTTAAAAGAAAGTAAATGCATTTTTAATAAAACTTAGAATGAACTTTAATCAAATATACTTTTTTACATTCTTTTTCTAAAGCAAGCTAAAAGTAAAAGCTGATAACTGACAGAAGAAAGAATGCAATTACAGAGTCACAAGCTGTGACTATATGACCGACTATATGAAAAATCCGCAATTACTTTTTGGGCAACCATATCGTAGCATGGTATTTCACTAAAAGCTCTTTAATTGTCGAAAATAAAAATTCCAAGGAAACTTTTATTCCTGTCCTGTTCCTTTGATTACAAGAAAGTAGATTAGCAGAGTTTAATGTAGTTTTACGAGTTGTGAAGACAATCCTCACAGTATTCCATAAACAACAGACATTCCAGTGGCAGAAGACTCAATGCAGGCTAACGAACAGGGAGCTGACGATATTGGAAACACTAGGATAGGCAAAGATCCTAATATTGAAACTAAGGGAGGTGAAATGACAGGAGACTTAATACAGCCTAACGAACAGAGAGCCGACGAATATACCATCACCCAGTCCCTAGAAGCGTATTTACTGGAGTACCAATAATTGAGGTTGTCTAGATAAACTCCCTTCGTAGCGAGACGGCAATACACGCTGTGATGAAGAAAATCGGCCAGGACAATAGGAAACGCTTTGTAGGACTGAGACCTTTTGAAGGAAATTGTAATTCAGGTTTCTTTGGGTGGTCAGCTCGGCGAGTTTTGATCATGTATAGGTTGCCAAAGAAATTCCGCAATCTAAAGGTTGCATTGGCCATTCTTAGTTCATAATCGATAACATGAGGACTCATACATTTCAAAGGTAAATTTTTGTCAAATACAGAGTTTTAAATAACTCATCTTTGATTTTTTTTTATATTTTCCCAGCCATCCTTTATGTCACTCACAAATCTTATTTTCGCTTTGTTGATCGTAAACAGTTTAATGTCCTCATGTAAAATGTAAAAACTACAACAAAAGAATTAAAGTGATAAAATGCAAAAGCATAGCATGATGCGAATGCATTGTTCTACTCATGTTAAACCATCAGGTGCAGCCATCATGTAATGGAAACTTTATCCATGCTACCAGTACCAGTAACTGAAGATGCAGCATGGGTGGATATTAATCGTGAGATGATTACACTGTTGTAATGGTTTTAATGCAGGTTGACACAATTTTAATGCATATTCTCTTTTTATTTTGTTTGTGGAAATGACATGTAAATGTTTGCAGTTTTAATTGAAATCCGGAGGGCAGTGGCATTTTAAAGCCATTACTTAACCTCATGAAAAAAATTTCTTTTAAGTGTTTTTTTTTCATGGTTTGTGACAGAGATATGAAGACAGAATCTCAATTACCGCTAGCGATAACTTTGTGTGTGTGAGATGTAAACAAGAAATGACGACATAAATAAATTTCATATGGACATGGAAATACTAGGTCAGCAGAGCCCTGAGGGATTTTTATACCCTCCACCATAGGATGGGGGTATACTAATTTCGTCATTCTGTTTGTAACTACTCGAAATATTCGTCTGAGACCCCATTAAGTATTCTTGATCGTCGTGACATTTTATGTCGATCTAGCCGTGCCCGTCCGTCCGTCTGTCTGTCGAAAGCACGCAAACTTTCGAAGGAGTAAAGCTTGAAATTCTTCAAATTCTTCTTATTAGTGTAGGTCGGTCGGGATTGTAAATGGGCCATATCGGTCCATGTTTTGATATAGCTGCCATATAAACCGATCTTGGGTCTTGACTTCATGAGCCTCTAGAGGGCGCAATGCCTATCCGATTGGAATGAAATTTTGAACGACGTGTTTCGAAGGAGTAAAGCTAGCCGCTTGATATTTTGCACAAATACTTCTTATTAGTGTAGGTCGGTTGGGATTGTAAATGGGCCATATCGGTCCATGTTTTGATATAGCTGCCATATAAACCGATCTTGGGTCTTGACTTCGTGAGCCTCTAGAGAGCGCAATTCTCATCCGATTGGAATGAAATTTTGAAAGACGTATTTTGATAGCCAACAACTGCGCCAAGTGTAGATCAAATCGGTCCATAACCTGATATAGCTGCCATATAAACCGATCTTGGGTCTTGACTTCTTGAGTCTCTAGACGGCGCAATTCTTATCCGATTAGAATAAAATTTAGCACGACGTGTTTCGCTATGACTTCCGACATCTGTGCTAAGTTAGGTTCAAATCGGTGCATAACCTGATATAGCTGCCATATAAACCAAGCTTGGGTCTTGAAGTATTTTCTTATGATATTCAACAACTGTGCCAAGCATGGTTCAAAGCGGTCCATAACAGAATATAGCTGTCATATAAACCGATCTGGGACTTGACTTCTTGATCTTCTAGAGGACACAATTCCTATCCAATTTGGCTGAAATTTTGCATGACGTGTTTTATTATGACTTTCAATAACTGTGACGAATAAGGATCACATCGGTTAATAACCTGATATAGCTGCCATATAAACCGATCTGGGATCTTGAGGTCGCAATTATTATCCGATTTGTCTGAAATTTTGTACGACGGATCCTCTCATGACCATCAACATACGTGTTTATTATGGTCTGAATCGGTCTATAGCCTGTTATAGCTCTCATATAAATCGATCTCTCTCTATTTTACTTCTTGAGCCCCCAAAGGGCGCAATTCTTATTCGAATTGGCTGACATTTTACACAGGTCTCCAACATATAATTTAATTGTGGTCCAAACCGGACCATATCTTGATATCGCTCTAATAGCAGAGCAAATCTTTTCTTATATCCTGTTTTGCCTAAGAAGAGATGCCGGGAAAAGATCTCGACAAATGCGATTCATGGTGGAGGGTATATAAGATTCGGCCCGGCCGAACTTAGCTCGCTTTTCTTGTTCTCAGGCCAAACTTTTGCTTGGGGCCCTTTTTATACAAACTTTACCGAAGGATGTATTTCGCGATATTTTCGAGATATATCAGAGATGGGTACAATAAGAAAGTAAATTTTTGTTAGTACCCTTATAATAATCAAAAATGCAAATCTGGTATTTAAATTTGGGGTCAAGTAGGTTAGGTTAATTTAGGTTAGGTTGAAAAGAGGGTGCAGATCCGTCCCCTGCCACTATGGACTTACACCTAAGCCAGCAATCGGCTTGTTGTGTGCTCTAAAAACAACAAAGTAACCTCTAAAAGAAAATTTTAAGTTAGGAATTCCGTGCTACTTACAAAATCCTTAATTGTTTTCAATACCACTCCCCTAAGTTGGTTCATGTCTGATATGGTGTCTCTACCTAAGTACCGGTATCTGTTGTACGCGAAAGCCGGGCAATGACAAAGGAAATGCTCCAACATCTCATCATCTTCCCCGCATGCCCTACACATGTTATCACTTGCCGCACCGATTTTACATAAATAAACTTGTAGTCCTATGTGTCCCCTTATGATACCAATAGCTATGCTGACCTCCTTCTTACTTCCTTTCAGTAATAGCCTCGTCTTCTCACGATCTGGATCCCCCCCATAGGATTCTCGCCGACCTACCGAGCGTTTCGCAGTTCCACAATGTTGCAACCGCATTGGTCGCCCACTCCCTTAACTCGGACTGCTTCGATCCGAAAGGCTTCGGGTTAACCAAATTTAATGACGGCAGTACTTTGGCCTTCACCGCCAAATCGTCTGCCCTTTCATTTCCCCTTACTCCGTTATGGCCCGGCATCCAAACGATGCGGTTCGTGCCATCCTCAGAGAAGGCGTTAATATCCTTCTTACACTGCAAGACTGGTTGTGACCTTACCGTCCTGGTTGTTTTTGCCCTTTTGGCAATTTTACTGTCGGTAAAGATGTTCACAATCGACGTCCTCGCGTTAGTACCACACTACTTCACGCATTCCATGATTGCCCGGATCTCTGCCTGCAGGACCGTATTATGGTCAGGCAGTCTAAAACAGATCTCAGTCCCTGGGTTCTCAATGTAAACCCCCAGGCCCACTCTGTCCTCTAGCTTTGATCTATCCGTGTAACATGATCTTCCAGATGGCAATACTAGGGTTCCGTCAATCCAAGACTGTGCCGATGGCAGCAGTGCTTCGCACTCGACTTCAAGGTTCACCTCAGGTGTCCGATCGGAAACCTCTTCCCTTAATTGCTGGTTTCCTATCGTCGCCTCGATTATACCGCGACGGTATGAGCTGTTCCCATCTTCAATCTAATCACCCATCGCCTTTGGTGGCTGCCTCACACTTAATCTGTATGTCAATGGGTCGGATATCTAGAATAGTCTCCAGTTTCCTAGCGGTCGTGGTCCTCATCGCTCCGCCTATGCCAAGACAACATGCTCTCTGAACCTGTTGTATGGTCCTTATGTTGCACTTTTTCTCCATAGCACTCCACCAAATTACTGAGGCGTATGTAAGTATTGGTCTAATCACGCTCCTGTAGAGCCAGTGGACTATCCTAGGATTCAGGCCCCATTTCGAGCCTACGGCCCGTCTACATAGCGCCCAACATCTGTGAGCCTTTTCAGTAAGCTAGTGAATGTGGCACTTCCAATTCAGTTTCCTGTCCATGATCACACCTAAGTGTTTAACCTTGTCAGATATCGAAATCGTCCTGTTGAGGAAACGTGGTGCGTTAAATTGGCCCACCTTCGGCTTCCTTGTGAACAGTCATATTTCAGTCTTCTATGGGTTAACAGTGAGACCTCTGGGTCTAGCCCAGTCATATGCCATAGGCACGACCCTTTCGGCCTTTCTGCATAGCTCGTTCGGATCCTTACCCCTATGAAGTATTATAACAGACGGGTTCAAATCCCTCCTCAATCAGCATCCGTAATAGGTCATTTATGGTGGTCACCCATAGAAGTGGCGATAAAGTGCCCCCCTGTGGCGTACCCTGTGCCACTTTCTCCCTTATATTTATGGCATGGGACACATAATTTATCCAACTGTTCTTTGGAATATGGTTCATCCAGTCTCTAAGGACCGAGTCCACCTGGTACTGGTCTAAGGATTGGGGTCAAGCAACTAGCTGGAAATCCCCGCCCAAAACCTATGGAAACTGCAATATATACCGACCGATACAATATGCGGCTTAAATGAAAGGCATTTGGGAGTGGAGTACGACTTTGATACAAATATTAGAAGAAAAGTTTTAAAGGGGGCCTCCCAGCCCAAAAATTACAATCGGACAAAAATTGCGACTTCCAAGTGCTTAAGAAATCAAATCGGGATATAGGTTTATATGGGAGCTATATGAGGGTACGGAGGCCACCGTAGCGCAGAGGTTAGCATTTTCGCCTATGACCCTGAATGCCTGGGTTCGAATCCTGGCGAGACCATTAGCTAAACATTTTCAGCGGTGGTTTTCCCCTTCTAATGCTGGCAACATTTGTGAGGTACTATGCCATGTAAAACTTCTCTCTTGAGAGGTGTCGCACTGCGACACGCCGTTCGGACTCGGCTATAAAAAGGAGGCCCCTTATCATTGAGCTTAAACTTGAATCGGACAGCACTCATTGATATATGAGAAGTTTGCCCCTGTTCCTTAGTGGAATGTTCATGGGCAAAATTTGCAAATTTGCATTTTAGCATAACAATTCCCATCCATTACCCTTTGTTTGCCTATAAAGAAAAATTCGATCCATGGTATTTAAGATTTAGCTGGCCGAACATAGCTTGTTTTAGTGTCAGAACTTGTATAATATTAGATTCGTACTCTACACCCAAATACTTACCATTTGAATCCCATATTAAGCGGAAGACCTAGCTCATCCGGCTTGAAAGAGATTCCAGAATTGCGCTGGAAACTCGGGGTGAGCTGGCCGTGGGCATTGTGCATTGTGAACGACGCGTTGGTGTTTATGTCACGGAGGACAAAACTGCGGCAATGTTACTCAAGAGCATCTTGTCACGAAATCGTCCACCCACGATTCGATCTGGCGGAGCTAGCACTAGAAACCTAGCGTTCGTGAAATATCTGGAAGTGACTGTATCGGAGAGATTTGGTTTCCTGGCCCACTTGTACTGGGTGAAGGAGAAGATGACTGGAGTAGCCGGCAGGGTTAAGGTTTTCTAAGAAGTGATTGGGGTCTTAGTCGTCGAGCGGTTCGGTCCATATATGGTGGTCTATTTGTTGCTTGGGCAACCTAAGGACCGCCGAAAGAAAATCCTATCTTATCAGAGGGTGTCTATGCTGAAGATCGGTTTATATGGGAGCTATGTCAAATAAAAGACCAATGAGGAGCAAATCGGACAAAAATTGTGGCTTGTAAGGCCTGAAGAAGTCAAATCGGGATATCGGTTTATATAGGAGCTATGTCAAGTAAAAGACCGATTAGGATGTCCTTGGCACTGTTGTTGAAAGTCATAACAAACTACTGAATGCTCAATTATAACAATATCAGGTTATAGACTGATTTGGACCGTATTTGGCATAGTTGATGGATGTCGTAACAGAACACCGTATGCAAAATTTCAGCCAAATCAGGCAAAAATTGCGGTTTCTAAGGGCTCAAGAAGTCAAATCGGGAGATCGGTTTATAAGGGAGCTATATGAGGTTACAGACTGATTTGGATCGTACTTGGCCCAGTTATTGGAAGTCATAACAAAACATCGCATGCAAAACTCCAGCCAAATCGGAGAAGAATTGTGGCTTGTTAAGCCCTTACAAGTCAATCAAGAAGTCGAATCGGGAGACCGCTGAAAATTTTTTCTGATGGTCTTACCAGGATTCGAGCCCAGGCGTTCAGCGTTCATAGGCGGACATGCTTACCTCTGCGCTAAAACAATATTTTCAATAATTTAATTTAATTCAATTAAATTTTTTTAAACTATTAAAAGACAACCATTTTTTTGTAGTGTATTTAAATCAAACAGTTTTTGTATGCTCTGCTACAATGTATTTTTTTTTGCATTTACTAGTTTGATACCAAATTCCAAATAAAATATTTTTGCTGGATTTGTATATTTGTGGAATTATTCTATGCACGTATTTGCATAAATTCCATGTTTTCCATTGCTAAGTACTATTCCCTAGCATGCGCGTGATTTTTTACAAATGCCAGTGATTACTATACAATTTGAAATTTCAACGAACATAAGTAAGTTAGCATAATTGAAAATTTAGCGGAGAAAATGCATATGCACATGCATTCAATTACATTGTAGAAAATTGTATTAATTCGAAAAACTAAGCAAAAAGTGATAAAATGCACCTCAACAAAGTGACTGAAGCTTTAAAGATGCAAAAGAGGATTTTAACATAAAAGCTGGAATAAAGAATTTTCATCTAAAACACAAACAAGTAAAAAGGCGTTAAGTTCGGCAGGGCCGAACTTTGGATACCCACCACATCGGTTATATATATACACCACCTTTCGTCAGAATCCGGTGAGAAATGCATAATTCATGCCCCCATAGAAGATTTATCAAAATATGGTCCGATTTGGACCAAATTCGACACGGAAATTGAGTGGTCTAATAAGTACAAGTCATTGTTCAATTTTGCAGAACAAAATATTGGTCTTTTTGATAGCCATATCCGAATGTAGACCGATCTGAACCATATACGACACGAATGTTATAAAGCCTAACATAAGTCACTGTGTCAACTTTGAGCGAAATCGGATTATAAATGTGCTTTTGTGGGACCAAAACTTTAAATCGAGAGATCGGTCTATATGGCAGCTATATCCAAACCGATTTGAGCCAAATTAAAGAGGGATGTCTAAGGCGCTAACACTACCCACTGTCCCAAATTTTGGCAAAATCGGACAATAAATGCGCCTTTTATTGACCCAAAACCTTGAATTGTGAGATCGACCTATATAGCAGCTATATCTAAATCTCGACCGACCTAAGCCAAATACAAGAAGAATGTTGTAGGGCCTAACATAACTCACTGTCCCAAATTTTGGCAAAATCGGACATTAAATGCGCCTTTTATAGACCGAAAACCTTAAATCGAGAGATCGGTCTATATGGCAGCTATATTCAAATCTGAACCGATCTGGGCTAAAATGCAGAAAGTTGTCGGAGAGCCCAACACAACTCACTGTCCCAAATTTCGACGACATCGGGCAATAAATGCGTCTTATATGGGCCCAAAATCTTAAATCGAGAGATCGGTCTATATAGCAGCTACATCCAAATCTGGACCGATCAGGGCCGAATTGCAGAAATGTGTCGAGGGACCCAACTTAACTCATGGTCCCAAATTTCGGTGACATCGGGCAATAAATGCGTCTTTTATGGGCCCAAAACCTTAAATCGAGAGATCGGTCTATATGGCAGCTATATCCAAATCTGGACCGATCAAGGCCGAATTACAGAAATATATCGAAGGGCCTAACTTAACTCACTGTCCCAAATGTTGGCAAAATCGGACAATAAATGCGCCTTTTATTGACCCAAAACTTTAAATCGAGAGATCAGTCCATAGCTATATACAAATTTCGACCGATCTGGGCCAAAATACAAGAAAGATGTCGTAGGGCCTAATACAACTTACTGTCCCAATTTTTGCAAAATCGGGCAATAAATGCGTCTGTTATGGGCCCAAAACCTTAAATCGAGAGATCGGTCTATATGGCAGCTATATCTAAATCTGGACCGATCTGCGCCAAATGCAAGAAGGATGTCGTAGGGCCTAACCCAACTCACTGTCCCAAATTTTGGCAAAAATCGGACGTTAAATGCGACTTTTACTGACCCAAAACCTTAAATCGAGAGATCGGTCTATATGGCAGCTATATCTAAATCTATACCGATCTGTGCTAAAATGCAGAAAGTTGTCGAAGAGCTCAACACAACTCACTGTCCCATATTTTGGCAAAATCGGACAATAAATGCGCCTTTTATGGGCCCAATACCTTTAATCCAGAAATCGGTCTATATGGCAGCTATATCTAAATCTAGACCGATCTGGGTTAAAATGCAGAAAGTTGTCAAAGAGCCCAACACAACTCACTGTCCCAAATTTCAGCAAAATCGGACAATAAATGCGCCTTTTATGGGCCCAAGACCTTAAATCCAGAAATCGGTCTATATGGCAGCTATATCTAAATCTGTACCGATCTGGGGCAAATTGAAGATTGATGTCGAGGTGCCTAACACAACTCACTGTTCCAAATTTCAGCAAAATCGTATAATAAATGTGGCTTTTATGGGCTTAAGACCCTAAATCGGCGGATCGGTCTATATGGGGGCTATATCAGAATATAGTCCAATATAGCCCAACCTCGAACTTAACCTGCTTATGGACAAAAAAATAATCTGTGCAAAGTTTTAGCTCAATGTCTCAATTTTTAAAGACTAGTAGGCCACCGTAGCGCAGAGGTTAGCATGTCCGCCTATGACACTGAACGCCTGGGTTCGAATCCTGGCGAGACCATCAGAAAAAAAATTTTTAGCGGTGGTTTTCCTCTCCTAAAGCTGGCAACATTTGTGAGGTACTATGCCATGTAAAACCTCTCTCCTAAGAGGTGTCGCACTGCGGCACGCCGTTCGGACTCGGCTATAAAAAGGAGGCCCCTTATCATTGAGCTTAAAACTGGAATCGGACTGCACTCATTGATATATGAGAAGTTTGCCCCTGTTCCTTAGTGGAATGTTCACGTGCAAAATTTGCATTGTACATTTCGAGCTTCCATAAGCCATTCTTATTTCAATTCGTTCCTTTAATTAACTATGTGAAATACGTTTACGATATCCTCCAACACCATGTACTACTTATTTGTTGATTACAATCTACTTTCATCAGTTATGTGGATCTATAGTTGCATAACAAGAATCTATAAACTCTTCAGGATGATCTGAGCTGGTGTAAATTCAGCTAAACTAGGAACAATTTTCAATAAGCAGAAGTTTGGAGGAGAAGCCTAAACAACTATCGTAAGTTGTTCAAGGCTTTTTTTGATTCTTGTCCTAGGTTTTGGTTAAATTTTCATGCAGTTTCATTATCAGGTAAACCTTTAGTTGTCTTCACATTAACTAATGCTCCCTTAAATCATTTTTAATGGCAACATGTTTTTATGCGCACCCTGACTTTGCCAAGGATCACATTGCAAATGCGTTTAATATTACCCCAAAATGTTACAGCATGGAATACCAGGGAAGAATGCATTCCAATGATTTAATAACGAGTATACAACACTACACACTTGCATAGCTGTGCTGCATTCAAGTGCATTTGCAAATGGAGCTTCGGTTGCAATGTTCAAAGGGTAACATAATAGGCAATTCAAATTCTGTTTTCTAGTGCGGGACATACACAAAAACATATTTCTCCTCTTTTACGTACTCACAATTTCTGCAGAAATCTTTAGGCGGTGACCTACCATGACGGAAGTTGTCACTGATATGGGTGCATCGAGGACTGTTGAGAAAATTGTGTCTGACATAAGAATTCTTTGGGTGATCAAAAGTTTCGACTCGTTTAAATCGCCAGGACCAGATAATTTATCACTGATCGAACTACAGGGAGATGTGCTATGCATAAGCAAGTCATGGAGGGACACAAAAGCCATTTTTTTTCAAAAGCAGGACATTTTTATTACATAAAAGTGAAAGATTCGATACTTGTGTGAAACGGAAGTTTTCTTATTACGCTACGCAAAAATTGTCTGCAACTCGTAATAGGTAGTTGCGAGTATCTTTTTTCTTTCTTTAATTGACTACGACAGAATATTTGTTCCACTAGCCGAACGTAGAATAGTGTTCCAAGCGCCTCGATCTTCTGCGCTCATTCTAGAATCTCTGACACCAAGTTTCGAGGTGTCTCCCACAACTTAAACTTTCTATCGGGCTTTTGGTCTTCCCGGTTTGCGTATACCACCGTGTTTGCCTTCAAAAGACTTCTTTGCTGGAGCTTCTGCATCCATTCTGACAACATATGCTATCGTCGTCATACAGCTCATACAGCTCGTGGTTGATACGTCGCCTATATTCTACATTATCGCAAACTGGTCCATATATTTTACGAAGAATATTTCTCTCAAACACTCTAAGCACTGCCTCATCTGCTATCGCAAGTACCCATGCTTCAGAACCATATAACAGCACGGGTAGTATCAGTGTCTTGTATAGTGCAATCTTCGTCTGTCGAGAGGTGACCTTCTTTCCAAACTGCTTACTTAGTCCAAAGTAGCATCTGTTTGCCAGTATTATTCTTCGCTTAATCTCAAAACTGGTGTCATTCGTTTCGGTTACGGCAGTGCCGAGGTAGATAAAGTTACTGACTATCTTTATATGCTCGGTTGTACAAGGCTTTTTGGGAGCTGAAACCATCCATTTCGTCTTATCTCCATTTACTGCCAGACCCATTTCACTGACTCTCTTTCGATTCTTTCAAAGGCTGCAGCTACTACTTCCGTGTTGTCTTGTGATTAGTGTGCCATATCTATTCACATCTGCATCTCGTGTAATCTTCTGCAGCAGGATGTTAAAGAGATCACACGATAGGCTGTCTCCATGTCTGAAACCTCGTTTGGTATTAAATGGTTCGGAGAGATTCTTTCCTATTCTTACTGAGGAACGCGTATCAGCAAGCGTCATCCTGCAGAGTCTTATTAATTTTGCAGGGATACCAAACTTAGACATGGTCTGAAATACCTTTGAACGTAAAGGAGTATCGAAGGCGGCTTTGTAGTCAACGAAGAGATGACAGGTGTTGATTTGTCCTTCTCGGGTCTTTTCCAGGATTTGGCACAGTGTGAATATCTGGTCTAGGGTGGATTTACCAGGTCTAAAGCCGCATTGATAGGGTCCAATTATCTCATTGACTTTAGGTTTCAATCTTTCACACAGTACGCTCGAGAGTATCTTGTATGGGATGGGGAGGAGACTTATTCCTTATTCTCTTTAGTTGGCACATTCCCTCTTGTCTCCTTTCTTGTGTACGGGACATAGTATGCTGAGGTTCCAATCATCGGGTATGCGTTCTTCTAGCCAGATTGTGCAGATAAGCTGATGCATACGCCTTATCTGCGTGTCGCCTCCGGTCTTAAATAGTTCAGCGGGTAACCCGTCGGCTCCTGCTGCCTTGTTGTTCTTTAGTCGGGTCACTGCTACTTGGACCTCATTCTGATTAGGAGGTAAACATTCTATACCATCATCAGGGATTGGTTCTGCGGCATCCTCTTCGCTGCCAACATCGGACACTAGCAGTTGGGTAAAATGTTCTTTCCATATCCTCAGCATATTATCTGTGTGAGTTACCAGATTTCCTTCTTTGCCTCTGCAGGAGGGTGTGCCTGCACCAAAGCCATCGATTTGATGTTTAATTCTTTGGTAGAATTTCCGGACTTCATTCTGTCTCCTGTACATCTCAATTCGCTCGCACTCACGTCTTTCCATTTCCTTTTTCTTTCTGCGCAATAGACGTTTCTCCTCTCCCCTTTTCTCCCGATACCTCTCCTTCATCTGGAACGTTGCTACTGATTGCAGGGTTGCTCTATATGCCGCATTCTTGGCTTCAGTAGCATCTCGACATTCTGGGTCGTACCATGGGTTTCTTGGAGGAGGCTTCCGGTACCCAAGTACGGATTTCGCGGCATTTTCCATGGAGTGGGCAACAGTTTGCCACTGCACCATTATATCATTGGAACAAGGAGTGCTTTCATCAAGTAGTTGGGTCAGTCGAGTGGAGTATGCCGCTGCCGTTTGTTGTGTTTGCAGCATTTCAAAGTCCAGCTTCCGTGCAGTGTCAGATCGTACTTTCCTCGCCATGTTCAAACGGGTGCGAACCTTTGCTGCAATGAGGTAATGATCCGAATCTATATTCGATGCGAGAATATTTCAGAAAAAATTTAACTCACTCAAGTTTAGGTACGGCTGTTGATGATCTGCGTCTGTCTGTTTCAAGTGGAGCCACAGATCTAGAGCTCACAAGTAGACTTAGAATGGACTCCAAAGACCAAACAGCTGCGTTCGTGTTATCAGGTCGCAACATTTTGTCTGCTACTGAGACCTCGACTGTTGGAGCGGCTGTGCCGGGCTCCACTAACCGACAAACGACTGTAATGCTGCGACTTGTGACGAAGATACCTGGTTTGAGTGTTGTGGATAAGTTTGCACCTTTTTTATTTCCACATGCCTATAATTTTTCTATGTTATCGGCCTTCTCCGGCAAAC
This sequence comes from Stomoxys calcitrans, assembly GCF_963082655.1. Classification (NCBI taxonomy): domain Eukaryota; kingdom Metazoa; phylum Arthropoda; class Insecta; order Diptera; family Muscidae; genus Stomoxys; species Stomoxys calcitrans. The sequence goes on along the minus strand of NC_081554.1, from coordinate 74,454,236 downwards.
CAATACGCTTTCACAAAGGTTGAAATAATAAAATGCGTATCGGTCCCAAGTTTATTGAAAGCTTTGGTGCGAATGACCCTAAAACTCTTACAAAGACTACATGTCTGGATTCAGCACCGCAGTCAGCAAAATGGCTGCGGTCACCTGGAGGACATCGCATGCCAAAAAAAAAACTAAGGCGAACAATACCAATATATGTCCAAGGACTTTTGCTAATGTCGCTAAGGCAGCTTGGTGGTGGAAGTTCTCGACAAGAGAGAAAAGCAGGGCTGCATACGTTGGAACAATTGGAGTGGGATAGTGGGGACTGTCATCTGTATACTCCAACGTTCTTGCCGAATTGCCTCGGCCTCCTCCTGTTGAATCCTGGAGAGAACATCAAAAAAACTTTCAGCGGTGGTTACCCCCTCCTAACGCTTGCGACATTTGTGAGGTACTTTGCCACGTAAAAACTTCTCCGCAAAAGACACTCCTTTGGGTGACCATCATAAATAACCTATTACGGATGCAGATTGAGGAAGGATTTGAGCCCGTCAGGTATGCAGACGATGCTATAATACTTCTCAGGGGCAAGGATCCGAACAAGCTATGCAGAGGGGTCGAAAGGGTCTTGCATATGGCATATGACTGGGCTAGACCCAGGGGTCTCAAAGTTAACCCAGCGAAGACTAAAATATGCCTGTTCACTAGGAAAATGAAGGTGGGGAAGCGCCATGTTTCCTCAATAAAACGATTTTGATATCTGAAATACTTAGGAGTGACCTCGGATGGGAAACTTTATAGGAAGTGTCACATTGAGGAACGTACTGAGAAGGCAGACAGATGGGCCGTATGCTCGAAATGGGCCTGAATCCGAGGATAGTCCATTGGCTCTATTGATTAGACCAATATTTACTTACGCCTCAGTAATTTGGTGGACTGATATGGAGAAAAAGTGCAACGGTAGATAGGTTTAAATAACATGTTGTCTTGGCATAGGTGGAGCGATGAGAACCACTCCCACTAGGGCACTGGAGACTACTCGTGATATTCAACCCATTGACACACAGATTAAGTGTGAGACTGCCACTGCGGCTATGAGACTTAAGGCGATGGGAGAATGGATTGTGAATGGGAGCAGCTCATAACATAGCGGTATAATCGAGGTGACGATAGGAAAGCTGGGAGGAAGGCAAGAGGTTTCCGATCGGATACCTGAGACGACTGAGACGAGGTCGAGTGGCAGCGGCACAGTCTTGGACTGACGGAACCCTACTATTGTCGCCTGGAAGATCATGTTACACGGTGGATCAAAGCTAGGGGACAGAGAAAAAGTGCACCGTTAGGACTATACAACAGGATCAGAGAAAATGTTGTCTTGGCATAGGTGGAGCGATGAGAACCACGCCCGCTAGGGCACTGGAGACTATTCTAGATATCCGACCCATTGACATACATATAAAATGTGAGGCAGCCACTGCGGCTATGATACTTAAGGCGGTGGGAGAATGGATTGTGAATGGGAGCAGCTCATACCATCGTGGTATAATCGAGGTGACGATAGGAAACCTGGGAGGAAGGCAAGAGGTTTCCGATCGGATACCTGAAATGACATTTGAGGTCGAGTGCGAGGTACTGCTGCCGGCGGCACAGTCTTGGACTGATGGAACCCTACTATTGCCATCTGGAAGATCATTTTACACGGATGGATCGAAGCTAGAGGACAAAGCTAGACTGAGGGTCTACATTGAGAACCCAGGGACTGAGATATGTTTTAGAGTGCCTGGCCATAATACGGTCCCGCAGGCAGAGCTCCGGGAATGCGTGAAGTTGTGTGGTAGTACGCGAGGACGTCAAATGTGAACATCTCTACAGAAAGTAAAATGGCCATAAGGGCAATAACAACCAGGACGGTAAGGTCACGAACAGTCTTGGGGTAAAAAAGGAGATTAGCGCCTTCTCTTAGGATGGCACGCATCGTTTGTGTGCGGGTCCATAACGGAGTAAGGGGGAAACAAAGGGCAGACTGTTTGGCAGTGAAGGCTAGAGGACTGAAGTCAATAAACGGCGGTACGGTGCGGCAAGTGATAACATGTGTAGAGCATGCGGGTAAGATGATGAGATGTTGGAGCATTTCCTTTGTCATTGCCCGATACCGGCACTTAGGTAGGTACATTGCCATACATGAACCAACTTAGGGGATTGGCATGGAAAATAATTAAGGTCTTTGTAAGTAGCTCTTAATTCCTAACTTAGATTTTCTTTTTCGAGGTGACTTTTTATACCCTACACCACCACTGTGGTACAGGGTATTATAACTTTGTGCATTTGTTTGCAAGGCTAAGAAGGAGAAGAGCTAGTCCCATTGATAGATATACTGATCGGCTCAGAATCACTTCCTGATTCGATTTTGCAATGTTCTTCTGTCTGTCTGTCTTATTGCACATATATTTCGGATCGTCATAAAATTTTTAAAAGATTTAACGATGTCCGAGTGTCTGCCCGTCCGTCCATCTGTTGTAAACACTCTACTGCCCTCAAAGGTGAGATATTGAGCTGAAATTTGGCACAAATACGTATTTTTGCTGCATGCAGGTTAAGTTCGTGAACGGGTCAAATCGAACCATATTTGGACATATCTGCTTTCTAGACCCATCAGCCGATAAAGGGTCTGAAGCCTTTTAAAAGCTTTATTTTTCAACCGATTTCGCTGAAAATTTAAACAGTGAGTTGTTTCAAGCCTCCCGACATTCGACCTAAATATGGTTCAGATCGGACTATATTTGGATATAACTGCTATATAGACCGATCTGCCGAAATAGGGTCTGAAGTCCATCAAAGCTTTATTTATTACCCGATTACGCTGAAATTTGAAGCGGTGGGTTGTTTTAAGCCTCCCGACATCCGCCCCGACTACGGTTCAGTTCGGACTATATTTAGATGTAGCTGCCAAATAGACCGATCTGACGATTGAGGGTCTGAAGCCCATCAAAGCTTTATTTATTACCCGATTACGCTGAAATTTGAAGCAGCGAGTTGTTTTATACCTCCCGACATCCGCTCCAAATATGGTTCAGTTCGGACTATATTTAGATGTAGCTGCCATATAGACCGATCTGCCGGTTAGGGGCGTAAGGACTTAAAAGCGGCATTTATTACCCCAATTCGCTGATTTTTGTATCAGTGAGTTGTTCTACGCCTCATAACATCAGACCCAAATATTTTTCAGATCGGACTTTATGTAGATATAGATGCTATATAGACCGATCTGCCGATAAAGGGCTTGAAGCCCATAAAAGCCGCATTTATTGTGCGATTTCGTTGAAATTTGGGTCAGTGAGTTGTTCTAAGCCTCATTACATCAGACCCAAATATGGTTCAGATCGGACAATATGTAGATATAGACGCTATATAGACCGATCTGCCGATAAAGGGTTTAAAGCCCATAACAGCCGCATTTATTGCTCGATTTCGTTGAAATTTGGGTCAGTGAGTTGTTTTAAGCCTCTTGATATCTAACCCAAATATGATTCAGATCGGACTATATGTAGATATAGACGCTATACAGACCGATCTGCCGATAAAGGGTTTGAAGTCCATAACAGCCGCATTTATTGCGCGATTTCTTTGAAATTTGGGTCAGTTGTTTTAAGCCTCTTGACATCTGACCCAAATATGGTTCAGATCGGCGATTTCGTTAAACCTCCCGACATCCGACCCAAACATGAATCTGATCAGACTATATAGATATAGCTGTCATATAGGCTGACCTTCCGATTTAGGGATGATTATTATTGGGTTGCCCAAAAAGTAATTGCGGATTTTTAAAAAGAAAGTAAATGCATTTTTAATAAAACTTAGAATGAACTTTAATCAAATAAACTTTTTTACACTTTTTTTCTAAAGCAAGCTAAAAGTAACAGCTGATAACTGACAGAAGAAAGAATGCAATTACGGAGTCACAAGCTGTGAAAAAATTTGTCAACGCCGACTATATGAAAAATCCGCAATTACTTTTTGGGCAACCTAATATATCCTTGTTCAATTTGGTCCAGATGGATGCAAATTTGATTATAGGTGCCATATATAACGATCTCTCGATTTAAAATCTTGGCCTTATAAAAAGCACATTTGTTATCCGATTTCATTGAAACTTGACGCCGTGACTTCCAAGTCGGTGTCCTATATGGTTCAGATCGGTTTAAATTCGGATTTAGCTGCCAAAAAGTTGAACTATTTTTTGGTTCTTGGCACAGATTTCCTCACAGAATACCGCATGCAAAATTTCGGCCAAATCGGACAAAATATGTGGCTAGTAAGGGCTCAAGAAGTAAAACCGGGAGATCGGTTTATATGGGAGCTATATCAGGTTATCGACCGATTTGAACCGTACTTACCACAGTTGTTGGAAATCTCAACAGAACACAGCTTGCAAAGTTTGACCCAAATCGGATAAAATTTGTGGCTTCTTCAAGAAATCAAATCGGGAGATCGGTTTATATGGGAGCTATATCAGATTATAGACCAATTTGGACCATATGTGGCATAATTGTTGTAAGTCATAAGAGAACACTACATGCAAAATCAGTCAAATCGGACGAAATTTGTGGCTTCCAAGGGCTCTAGGAGGGAATTCGGGATATCGGTTTATATGGGAACTAATATTTCACACCGGTGAAATGGCCGAGTTTTAAACCACTGAAATGATCAGTGTTTTAAACCTATGAAATGACCGATTAAAAATTTTTAATCCCTAGGTAAGACGTGCCCATATAATAATAACCATTTTGGGGCCGGTTCTAAGTCCTGTATTTGTGTTTCTTGCCGAAATGAGAGAATGTAAAAGTAAGTTTTGTTGTGTTATTTGCCTGCAACCAAATGCCAACATTTGTAAACCTTTCAAACACTTGATTTGAAATTTCGAGTTAAATGGACCACAAATTCAATAAAAGTTAAACAAATTGATTTTTTTTTGATATGAAACAATAACAACATAATGCATAGCTTAAGCAATACTCCTGCCAGTTTTGCTCCATTGCGTTCATTGCTGTTATTCAAAAAATTCGAATAGCGTTACATTTGAAAGGCAATTGATTTAGTCTGTTACCATTGTATGTGCTTACTTTACAAAGCATTTTATTTGAGCAAATATTTCACTTTGCAAAGGGAATGGCATGGAACTAACTGCAGCGACAAACAATAAAACCGCCACAATAAAGAAATTCAAGGGTTCGGTTTTACAGATCGTTACAACAACAAAAAAATGCTCTGGAATTTATTCGTTTGTTTCGTCCTATTTGCAGTGGCACTCTGTGTGTGTGTGTGTGTGTGAGTAGGAGTATGTGAAGGCACCTTTGTATGGGTGTGAGCATTTCCATGTGGTGGCAAGGAATCAATCGATATCCTTTGAGTGCCATCGTAACAAAGTGAAATAAGGCCTGAAGTGCGCCTGAGTACAATTTTAAATGCCTGTGTTTGTTAGCTTGATCACAAGGAGTGTAGTTGCAACTAAAGGTTTTTTTTTCATTTTTTGTTGAGCTACGAACGTTACCATCGAAATAAATCGAAATATATGTGCAAAAAAATTACTTTCGCCATGCCCTCATGCCACTAAAAGTGTAATAGACTTGCTTTGTGTGCCAAATAAATGGTGGTTTGATTAATTTGAATATTTCCTTTGTTTGTGGCTACAAATAATTTGAATGGATTTGCAAATCCTTGTGCACTAATGAAATTAATATAACGCTTTAAACTCGAGCGGGTCAAATGTTCGACACCCACTATATACAGCTGTATCAAGCTATCAAGGTGCCGCTCCTGATACAATATTTTCGGCGTACTAAAGAAGTAGACCGACTTTTTGGCATCTCATCCGGCTATTATTTTCACAACCTGTCCAGGACTTATACTCCGAAAGTCGGGCAGGAGGCAAGACTAAGACTAGAGTATCTAAGGGTCGGCCCGATGGAACTAATGCCTCTAAAAGGGTGCAATTCTTATTTGGCTACAGTTTTGCATGAGGTGTTTGGTTATGACTTCAAACAACTGTGCTAAGTATGGTTCAAATCGATCCATAACCTATATAGCTGGCATTTAAACCAATCTGGGATCTTGACTTCTTGACGCAATTATTATTCGTTTTGGTTGAAATTTTGCATTTTTGTTTTGCCAAGAATGGTCTAAATCGGTTCATAATTATAATCGGTTTTAAACCGACCTACCGATTATATTTCTTAAGCCTTTAGGACGCAAGGGAACTGGAGGCCGCATTCGATCTTGTCACGGAATGCCTGAACGACACATTAATGAAGGCATGTCCCGAGAGAGTACCATCACGTAAAACCAGCCAGTCATGGTGTTCACCCGAGCTTGTCAGGAAGGAGAGCAGAAGGTTTTTTAATAAGGCCAAGAGAGAGAACACGGCAGAGGGCTGGGACGAGTATCGCGAAGCCCTTGGCAAGTCCAAGAAGGAGACGAGGAAGGCGAAGAGGAGTTTATTTTTATTTATTTATTTGATAAAAATGTAATGATAGTACAACAAGCATTACTTATAAATTACAGTACTATCCGATATATGTCAATAACTAATAGTTTCACAAAAATAATACTATTACATAGGTATTTAAGTATAAACAAAGAAATTAATGATTAAAGAATTATACAGAAGATAAATAATTATTAGTGTAATTTGATGTATATATTAATAAATGTGAGCTAATATTTAAAGGGTCAAAATTAAATTACTTCCTAAGTGAGATGATGTTTTAGCTTAAGTTTAAAGTTCTTTTCATTAGGACTATTTCTTAAATTGATTGGGAGGGCGTTCCAGAGACGAATGGTGTAAACAAAAAATTGTCTGTCACATACCAAGTAGTTACTTTGCAGTGGAACCATGCAATTGGTTCGAGAAGATCGTGAGATTTCCAACCGGTCGTAAAGATATTTGGGTTCATGTGTATAAATTAAGCGATGCATGAAAGTCAGTGCACGAAATTTCAAAAAATTTTCAAATTCCATCCCATAAAACTGTCTAGAAGCCGATGATATACTATCCGCACGTCTGATACTATAAACAAATCGTGTAATGTCATTCGAAACTACTTTTAATTTACTTCCTGGTCGAAATTCTGTGGGGAATTGGAAAGCTCTAATGAGGCACCTAAGTTGCGCAAATTACTCTTAAAGGATCCCATCACGCCTAGCTCCCTGAGGAGCGAGTACGCGACTTACACCGAAAGTGGGCAGGAGACGGTGGAACTTTTGATGGAGGCTCATTTTCCAGGTGGCTAGGAAGAGGTCGGCGATTAGCATATCGCAATACCTATGTGGCCTTAACGGATGACCTCATCAGAGACATTGTTGACGAGTAGAAGATAGTGTGGGTAGTCCGCACTTTCCGGCCGGACCTGACGCATTTATTCCGGCACTGCTGCAGGAGTCCCTTGGACATGGAGGGAGGTCAAGGTGGTCTTTATCTCCTGGGCGGGAAGAATAAACCACAGTACGACGAAGGATTATATGCTGATTAGTTTGTCATCTTTTTTTGCTGAAAACACTGGAAAGACTGATTGACCTGAAGGTGAGAGGGGGACTAACGTCGGAAAACTTCAGTGGGCCACAAAAAAAAATTGCAAATTTTTGACCAAGAACATTCCATTAAGGAACAGGGGCAAACTTCTCACATATCAATGAGGGCAGTCCGATTCAAGTTTAAGCTCAATGATAAGAAGCCTCCTTTCTATAGCCGAGTCCGAACGGCGTGCCGCAGTGCGACATCTCTTTGGAGAGAAGCTTTAAATGGCATAGTACCTCACAAATGTTGCTAGCATTAGGAGGGGAAAACCAATTTTTTTCTGATGGTCTCGCTGGGATTCGAACCCAGGCGTTCAGCGCCATAGGAGAACAGACTTACCTCTGCGCTGCGGTGGTCTCCTTTTAGAGGTTACTTTATTAGTTTTTAGAGCGCACAACAAGCCGATTACTGGCTTAGGTGTATGTCCATAGTGGCGGATTAATATCTGCACACTCTTTTCAACCTAACCTAATGAGGTCTGAGACGTAAAGGGTGATTTTTTTGAGGTTAGGATTTTCATGCATTAGTATTTGACAGATCACGTGGGATTTCAGACATGGTGTCAAAGAGAAAGATGCTCAGTATGCTTTGACATTTCATCATGAATAGACTTACTAACGAGCAACGCTTGCAAATCATTGAATTTTATTACCAAAATCAGTGTTCGGTTCGAAATGTGTTCATTCACCGTAACGTTGCGTCCAACAGCATCTTTGAAAAAATACGGTCCAATGATTCCACCAGCGTACAAACCACACCAAACAGTGCATTTTTCGGGATGCATGGGCAGTTCTTGAACGGCTTCTGGTTGCTCTTCACTCCAAATGCGGCAATTTTGCTTATTTACGTAGCCATTCAACCAGAAATGAGCCTCATCGCTGAACAAAATTTGTCAAAATTTGAACACATTTCGAACCGAACACTGATTTTGGTAATAAAATCCAATGATTTGCAAGCGTTGCTCGTTAGTAAGTCTATTCATGATGAAATGTCAAAGCATACTGAGCATCTTTCTCTTTGACACCATGTCTGAAATCCCACGTGATCTGTCAAATACTAATGCATGAAAATCCTAACCTCAAAAAAATCACCCTATATATTTCGAGGAGTAACAAACAGAATGACGAAATTAGTAAACCCCCATCCTATGGTGAAGGGTATAAAAAACCGACTGTTTGAAATTTCAGCGAAATCGGATAATAAATAAACCTTTTGTGTGTTTCAAATCCTAAATCGGCGTAACAGTCTACATGGCAGCTATATCCAAAAATGTTCCGCTTTTGCCCGTTCAGTGCGACACCTCTATGGAGAGAAGTTTTACCTCAAAAATGTTGCCAGCATTAGGAGAGGAAAATCACCGCTGAAAATTTTTTTCTGATGGTCTTGCCGGGATTCGAACCCAGGCGTTCAGCGTCGAAGGCGGACCTGCTTACCTCTGCGCTACGGTGGCCTCCGTGGGACACAACACGCATACCTCAAGGGCAGGTCGGATATTGAGGGGGCCTCCAATAATGTGGAGATAGGATCGATATTCGCAGAACTAGACCACACCAATAATTTGCTTTATGGCGGGATTATTAATGCGAACCTGGGCTATAGTGTGGTCAGAAGGCGGGTGCTCCGCCAAGGATGAATGTTCTCGTCAATTCTATTATCCTCCTGATTAATGAAATCATGATGGATCTCGGTGAGACGGTCCTGGATTATCACTTAAGCGGGCGACGTCGTGCTGATGGTCCAAGGCAGGTTTCTGTCGACGATCAGCGAGATCAAGGAAGGGTCACTTAGGAGGTTGTCGCGATGGGCCGCCAGAAATGGGTTGAGGACCAACCCAAGGAAGATGGAACTGGTGCTCTGATATAAGATACCGGAGTTCGGACTCCCGTCTTCGGGCGGCGTCACCCAGCGGCTGTTGAAGGAGGTGAAGTACCTAGACGTAGTCCTCGATTCGAAACTGTTCTGGAAGATGAACATGGAGGAAAGAAGCCGTAAGGCACTATGCGATGTTTATCCTGCAGGAGGATGTTCGGTAGGAAGTGTAGGGTAACGCCCAAGATGGTTTATTGGATGTACAAGGCCAGCGTGAGAGCAGTACCGACCTATGGAGCACTGGTATGGTGGAATGCCGTAGACAAAAGGACGCGTGCGAGGGAGTTCGAGAAGGTCCAGAGACTGGCATGCGTCGGGGTCGCAGGGACACTGAGATTCGCACCGCAGGCAAACCTGGAGGCGATGTTGAATATGCAGACTTTTGAGGCCTATATTCGGAACTGCGCCGACAAGGCTGAGGGAGCTCGGCATGCTAAAGGAGGATGGTTGCGGCTCCAGTTCGATTCTGGGCGTTTTAGATACGGAGAGTAGACTGAGGAGGATCTCCGACTAACTGCCACCAGTGCCGGGCGAGTGTACGGTCTTTCAGGCAGAGGTCTGTGCCATTGCAATGGCCGCAAGGGAATTCGGGTAAGGGATTTACCACCCTCAAAATTCAGAATTTATGTGGACAGTATGGCGGCGCTCAAGGCTTTGGGGTCGATGATTGTGAGGTTGAGATGCGTGGCGGATTGTTTGGAGTCCCTGGATAGGCTCCGGTCCCACGATGTGAAGCTGACATGGGTTCCTGGGAATGAACGAAATCCAGGGAATGAGAGGGCGAACGAGTGCGCCAGGAGGGGTTCGGACCAGTCACCGGTTTTGCCTGCGTGTCATTTGTCGAGCTACTGAACACAGTAGAGGGGTTGGCCAGGGCGGCGTCGGTGGCGAGATGGGACTCGGTGGATAGTTAAAGGACTGCAAAGGCGCTCTGGCCTGCCATCGACCGGAGGAGGACGAGGGAGTTGCTGGCGTTCGATAAGAGGTCGATAAGTACTTTTACTGGTGTCATAACCGGGCACTGTTCCATTGGCCGCATGGCATCACTCATGGGAATACCGCACAATGACTTTTGCAGGAGTTGCCTCGATGAGGATGAAGAGGAGATTATTGAGCACTTGCAGTGTTATGTCCGGGTCGGCAGGGACGGCGACTCCGCGACTCAGCAGAATCGCCGTTCCTGCACATTCGGACATGAACTTAGCAAGTGGCTCTGGCAGGTCTCCTTAGATTTGTTGAAGGTACAGGATGGTTCTGACAAGGGGTGCTACAAGCTCTGGCGAAGATACATTCGTGCTTATGTGGGGATGGCGTTTCTTTATAACCCTCAGGTTCTCCATTCCTTCTGTTTTTATACCCACCACTATAGGAATGGAGGTATACTAATCAAGTGATTCCGTTTGTAACACCTCGAAATATTAGCCTAAGACCCCAAAAAGTATATATATTCCTAATCGTCTCGACGTTCTGAGTCGATCTTTCCATGACCGTCCGTCTGTCGAAATCACGATAGCGGTGGAATGCGTAAAGCTAGCCGATTGAAATTTTGCATAGATACTTAATATTGTTGTATGTCGTTGGGGATTGCATATGGGCCATATCGGTTCAGATTTAGATATAGCTCCTATGTAAACCGATCTACCGATTTGACTTCCTGAGCTCCTGGAAGTCCCAATTTTTGTCCGATTGTCCGAGGTGCCATCCCTCCCCTATAAAGCACTTCTCATTACACTAATTTTCATAAACACTAGATCTCGGAGATTGGTAATGCGGTTTGTTCAAAATTTTTTTGCACTCTCACAAATGCAAAATGCAAATTTTGCCCATTAACATACCACTAAGGAACAGGGGCAATCTTCTCACATATCAATGCGTGCAGTCCGATTCAAGTTTAAGCTCAATGATTAGGGGCCTCCTTTTAATAGCCGAGTCCGAACGGCGTGCCGCAGTGCGACACCTCTTTGGAGAGAAGTTTTACATGGCATAGGTAAGGTTAGGTTGAAAAGAGGGTGCAGATATTAATCCGCCCCATGCCACTATGGACATACACATAAGCCAGTAATCGGCTTGTTGTGCGCTCTAAAAACTATAAAGTAACCCTTAAGAATAAAAATTTAAGTTAGGAATTCCGTGCTACTTACAAAATCCCTAATTGTTTTCAATACCACTACCCTAAGTTGGTTCATGTCTGGTATTGTGTCTCCACCTTAGTACCGATGTTTGTTAGCTGATAATGCCGGGCAATAACATAGGACATGATCCAATGCCTCATCATTCTCCTTGCTGGACCAATTTTGCATAAGTTAGCTCGTAGTCCTGTGTTTTGTTATAATACCGAAAGCTATACTGACCCACGGCATTACATGGCATAGTACCTCACAAATGTTGCCAGCATTAGAAGGGGAAAACCACCGTTGAAAATTTTTTTCTGATGTTCTCGCCAGGATTCGAACCCAGGCGTTAGGCGTCATAGGCGGACATGCTAACCTCTGCGCCTTAGTCAATACGGCCCAGATCGGTCGAGATTTCGATATAGCTGCCATATAAACCGATCTCTCGATTTAAGCTCTTGGGCCCATAAAAGGCACATTTATTGTCCGATTTTGTTGAAATTTGGGACCCTCAAAATTCTAATTTGATTTGGTTCAGATCGGTCGAGATTTAGATATATTTGCCATATATACCGATCTCTCGATTTATAATCTTGGGCCCATAATATTCGCATTTCTTAATCGGTTTTACAGCGCGTTGTCCTAGGCTCCCATAGATCCCTGTTCTATGCGGCCCAGATTTGGATATAGCTGCCATATATACCGATCTTCTGTGAAAAAATTAATTTATTAACCAATTTTGTTGAAATTTGTTACATTGAGTTATACAAAGACCCATAATGTTCGTGTAAACTATGGCCTAAATCAGATTTCACTTTATATATGGCCTTCATATAGACCTATCCCCAGTTTAAGGGCCTTAGGCTCATAAAAAATACGTTTATTGCCGGAATTTGCTGAGATTTGATAAAGTGTTTTGTGTTTTGCTTATTGACGTCCGATCCGTTTGGACCGATCTGAGCCAAATTGACGAAGGATGTCGAAGGGCATAACACAACTCACTGTCCAAAATTTGCAGCAAAATCGGATAATAAATGTGGCTCTTATGGACCTAAGACCCTAAATTGGAAGATCGGTCTATATGGCAGCTGTATCCAAATCTGGATCGATCTGAGCCAAGTTGACGAAAGATGTCGAAGGGCCTAAGGCAACTCACTGTCCCAAATTTCAGCAAAATCGGATAATAAATGTGGCTTTTATTGGCCTAAGACCCTAAATAGGCGGATCGGTCTATAGCCCATCTTCGAACTTAACCTGCTTATGGACAAAAAAAAATCTGTGCAAAGTTTCACCTCAATATCTCTATTTTTGAAGACTGTAGCTTGATGTCAACAGACAGACGGACGGACATGTCTAGATCGTCTTAGATTTTTACGCTGATCAAAAATATATATTCTTTATAGGGTCGGAAAGGGATATTTCGACGAGTTGCAAACGGAATGACAAAATGAATATACCCCCATCCTTCGGTGGTGGGTATTACAAGTAAAAGCGTGCTAAGTTCGGCCGATTCGGACCGTACTAGGCACAGTTGTTGAAAGCCGTAACGGAACACCGCATGCCAAACTTCAGCATGCAACCCTTCCCATCACTGGAAGGGTTGTATCTCTGCTCAAGTTGATGGTTACCCAAAGTTTGACCCGATCGATTTAATGCCTTGTTGCTTGTTTTCTCTAATACAAATTACTAACTCTCTAAGAAAATACACCCTATTTCATAATACAAAACTCAATATGCGTGTATGGGCATACTCGTAAATGTATCGATTTCCGTATCGACTGACTAATTTAATTTTTAATGTTCATAATTAAGCCATCATAGTTTGAAGTTATTATTACCGTTGCCGCACTACCAACACCGTGATGAGGTCGTACGTACACACATACGGATGGTACATAGCACTGATGGCCTGAACAGTGATGATGATGGCTTTATTATTGGCGTAGCTTATGCCGTTGTGAAGTTGATGAAGATGGTATTGTGTAGAGACGCTTCATGGATGTTAATGTTGTGGTGGTTAATCAATTTATGGCCATACAATCAATTAACATTAATTGGTGCGTAAATATTTTGTTGGAATAACCTACATATAGTGCCAATAAGTGGTTTCATTGGTCAAGTAGTACGCTATGTGGGATGTTGTGGTCAATATGTTGCATATGAATTAATTGCAAACTTGTAATGTTAATTGATAATTATGGAATTGCATGATGGATCATCTGGATTTACAGATTTTTCACACTGCAAATGGGCACTTTTTCCATGAATCTTTAATAGTTGCGGATAGAATTGTTTAATGTTTAATATGTGCTCTCTGGACAAATGCTACTGAATTCACTTGGCTTAATATCAGATTTCACAACCATTTGGATAAAAAATTAAGCTTTAAGGGAGATTATATTAATTTATATGAATGAGTTGATTCATATGCTGTGAGCGGCATATGCATAAGTAAAGAGTCCTAAAAAAAAGTATAATGGAATAAAGGTATTAACACTAACTGCAATCCAACTCACTAAACTAAACTGTTTTGTTGAAGCAGATAGGACTTTATGAGGAGGCAGAAGACGGAATTTGAAAGGTAAAACAGTAGATTTAGGTTAGGTTAAGTGGAAATCTGCCATCAGGAAGAAGGAAGATGCATTCTAGTTCCTACCGTTGTACCATACGATCGCTTCAAAAGCCAAACAGCTAGCGAATGTTCATATCCACATATATCGGACAAAGCTCTAAAAGCTTCCACCTAAAGTGGAAGTTCTTCTGGTTGCCACAGCAGATGTTCTATAGTCTCTTCTTCATCGATGTACTCACAGCTTTGGTAAAAGTCGTTAATGGCAACCTTCAGTCTGTCAGCCTATTTTCCAATTAGACAGTGACCTGTCATGACGGACACAATGACTGAGGCGTCTGTTCTAGTCAGTGACAGCACAGCGTTTGACCTCTTCAACTCCAGATTAGGCTATATAATTTAGGAATGCTCGCAACCCCACTTTGTGACCATCTATCATTTGTTGCCCTTCTGGCCTTATCCTGAATAATTAGCTTACAATGGAGGCATATCCACATATTCAATTTCCTTTGGAATGTGTAGTGTCGCAAGCTCGTCCGCACTACAATTCCATGGTATGTCTCTCTGCCTGCGAAAAATCAGTAAGAAAGGGCAATAAGGAAGTTCAAAAGTCGGGCGGTGCCGACTGAATAATACCCTACACCTACCCTATAAGTACAATGTGGGAGCCATATCCAATTCTGTATCATTTTTGATGGACCTCGGCGACCTTCCTGCCAAATTTCGAGAGAATCGAGTAACAAATGATCATTTTATTGCAATATTAGTGCAAATCGGACGAACATATGTATGGGAGCTATATCCAAATCTGAACCGATTTTATTGAAATTCACCTGTAATATCGGGCAGTCATAAGAAAATCCTTCCTGCCAATTTTCGAGAAAATCGGTTAACAAATGACCATTTTATAGCAGTATTACTGCAAATCGGAAGAACATATGTATGGGAGCTATATCCAAATCTGAACCGATTTTTTCCAACTTCAATAGGCTTCGTCTCTAGGCCGAAAAACACGCCCATACCAAATTTGAAGATGATCGGATGAAAATTGCGACCTTTGTACACAAATCTACATGGACAGATGGACAGACAGACGGACGGACAGACAGACGGACATGCCTAAATCGAATCAGAAAGTGATTCTGAGTCGATGAGTATGCCTATAAATGGGTCTATCTCTCTTCCTTTTGGGTGTTACAGACTAATTCACTAAGTTATAATACCCTGTACCACAGTAGTGGTGTAGGGTATAAAAAGCCTGAGGATGAACTGTAAATTTTCCTGGGTTATCCGTCTCGTTCTCATTCGTTAGTCTGAATACTTGCTGTGCGTTTGAAGCATTACTCGTTTGATGAGAGGGAGGCCCCGTTTGTGGGCCCCCAGGCCCGAGCCCCACAAAAGGAATTCATTTTCGTGTTCCTGGGTTCATTTGATCGGCTGACTTATTTCATTTAAGCAAAAAATTAGATTTTTTTTATTTTCCCCGTAAACTGCACCTTACCTGCCACCAGTTGCCACATCCCATAGCGTGACGTACATCGAGTAGAAGTCCATCGTAACGCAGAGGTTAGCATGTCCGCTATGGCGCTAAAAGACTGGATTCGAATCCTGGCGAGAACATCCGGCAAAAACTATCAGCCGTGGTTTTCCCCTCCTACTGCTGGCGACATTTGTGGGGTACTGTATCATCATTTGGCAGCCGTGTAAAAACTTCTCCCCAATGAGGTGACACTGCGTTCGGACTCGTCTATAAAAATGAGGTCCCTTTAATTTCATTGAGCTTAAACTTGAATCGGACAACACTCATTGATATGTGAGAAGTTTGCCCCTGTTCCTTAGTGGAATGTTAAAGGGCAAATTTGCATTTATATCAAGAAGAAGTATTTTTGCAAAACTTCAAGAAACAAAATTTGCGCGTTTAGAAGTAAGCGAGCTTTCGACAGACGGATAGACAGAGAAGAACTTAAAATGTCGTCTAGCCGAATCTAAGGAGTTTTTATATTTCTTAACATCAAATTGCAACGATGCGACCTAATTCATCTCCAGGTGTTTAGTCCAAGTCATATTCAATTTCATAGATATCGAGGTGTTACAAACGGAATGACAAAATTAGTATACCCTTCACCATAGGATGGGGGTATACTAATTTTGTCATTCCGTTTGCAACAGCTCGAAATATGCGTCTTAGATCCCATAAATTACATATATTCATGATCGTCGTACATTTTCATTAAGTCGATTTAGCCATGTCCGTCCGTCCGTCCGTCTGTCTGTCTGTCTGTCCGTCCGTCCGTCTGTCCTTCTGTCCATCCGTCCGTCTGTCCGTCCGTCTGTCCTTCTGTCCATCCGTCTGTCTGTCTGTCGAAAGCATACTAACCTTCGAAGGGGTAAAATGCAAATTTTGTCCATGAACATTCCACTAAGGAACAGGGGCAAACTTCTCACATATCAATGAGTGCAGTCCCATTCAAGTTTTAAGCTCAATGATAAGGGGCCTCCTTTTTATAGCCGAGTCCGAACGGCGTGCCACAGTGCGACACCTCTTTGGAGAGAAGTTCTATATGGCATAGTACCTCACAAATGTTGTTTTTCAGATGGTCTCGCCAGGATTCGAACCCAGGCGTTCAGCGTCTTAGGCGGACATGCTAACCTCTGCGCTACGGTGGCCTCCCTTCGAAGGGGTAAAACTTGAAATTTTGCACAAATATTTAGTTCTTATTAGTGTAGGTCGATTGAGATTGTAAATGGGCCATATTGGTCCATGTTTTGGTATAGCTGCCATATAAACCGATTTTGGATCTTGACTTTTTGAGGCACTAGAGGGCGCATCCGATTTGGCTGAAATTTTGCATGATGTGTTTTGCTTTGACTTCTAACGACTGTGCTAAGTACGGTTCAAATCGGTTCATAAACTGATATACAGCGGTCAAAAAAAGTATTCATCATTAGCAAAATTGATAATAAATTCACTTATTTTGGGTAATTGCAGAAAATTTAAAGTAAACAAATAATGCAGTTTTATGCAATAGTTTATTTTTCGTAATATGTTTTAAAATAAATTCAAAAAATAAATTTAATTAGCGCAAAAAATGCAATTTTATATAATAACACCAAAAACAGAACAAAAAAAGTATTCATCATTGATGTGCTATCATCAAAGTCAAATTCAAATATTATTTGGGAATCCCCCTTTTCTGTTTTATTTAGTAAAGGAGGCTTTGCCCTTGACAGCAAATATTTAATTTCATTGAAAATATAGTTTTTGTCAAAATGGGTCGTCAGCAAAACGAGGTTTCTGATGAGGTAAAAGTTTTGATAATAAAACACCACAGGAATGGTTTAACTCAAAAAACTATCAGTGAAATATTAAATAGACCACGATCTACTATACAATCCATCATCGGAAAGTGGACAGAAACGAAAACTGTTGACAATAAACCAAGATCTGGTCGACCAAAAGCACTTTCAGTTGGAGATGTGCGTTGGCTAGTGCGGCAAGTTCAGAAAACTCCGAAGACAAATGCGACCATTCTTCGTAAAAACACTATGGAATATTTAGGGAAGGAAGTTACTACACAAACAATTCGAAATACACTCAAAAGGCATAGTTACAGAGGAAGAACTGCACGTAAGAAGCCCTTTATAAATAAAATAAACCGAGTGAAAAGGCTAAACTTCGCAAAAATGTATGTAAAACAGCCCGAATCATTTTGGAAAACAGTCATTTTTGCAGACGAGAGCAAGTTTAATCTTTTTGGGTGCGATGGAAAGGTCATAGTGTACAGAAAACCAAATACAGAGCTTGAAGAACGAAACACAGTTGCTACTGTAAAACATGGTGGAGGTGGTTTAATGGTTTGGGGGTGTATGGCGGCTTCAGGAGCGGGAAATCTTGAAATTATTAATGGAGTAATGGATCATAAGTATTACATTGACATTTTAAAGAGGAATTTAAAAGATAGTGCTGTAAAACTTGGGCTTGGTAATAACTTTCAATATTATCAAGATAATGACCCCAAATATTCTGCTTTAAATACCAAGATGTGGATGCTGTATAACTGCCCCAAAGTCATTAAAACTCCTCCTCAAAGTCCCGACTTGAACCCAATTGAACATCTTTGGGAACATCTCGAACGCAAATTGAGAACGCGCAATTTTTCGAGCAAGAGTCAAATGCAACAGGTGATAATGGAGGAATGGACTAATATAGACCAAAATATAACCGCTAAATTAGTCCAATCGATGTCAAACTGTTTAAAAGAAGTTATAAGACGCGGTGGTCGAATAACAAAGTATTAATTTTTTTAAATTATGTTATTTATTTTTTTGTTTTTTTGCAATGATGAATACTTTTTTTGTTTAATTTTTTGTGTTCAGCTGTAAAATGGCCCTTTTTGTTCCAATAAATACTATTTTTTTCTTTAAAAACAATGAAATTGTGTACATATATATCACACAAGCACTACTGCATCATTAGTTTAATATGTTTTTATTCCAATTGTCTTTTGTAGACTTATTAAAAAAAAAACATTGAATGATGAATACTTTTTTTGACCGCTGTAGCTGTCATATAAACCTATCTGGGGTCTTGACTTCTTCAGCTTTTAGAGGGCACAATTCTTATCCGATTTAACTGTAATTTTGGACGTGTTGTTTTGGTGTCACTTCCAGCCACTGTGCTAAATACGGTTTAAATCGATTAATAACCTGGTATAGCTGCCATATAAACCAATTTTGGATCTTGAGTTCTTGAGCCGCTAGAGTTCGCAATTCCCATCCGATTTGGCTGAAATTTTGCATGAAGTGTTCTGTTATGACTTCCAACAACTGTGCTTAGTATGGCGCAAATCGGTACATAACCTGATATAGCTGCCATTTAACCGATCTGGGATCTTGATTTTTTGAGCCTCTAGAGGGCGCAGTTATTATCCACTTTATCTAGACATGTCCGTCCATCCGTCCGCCCGAGTGTCTGTTGGAAGCACTCTGACTTTCAAACAGTAAAGCTAGCCGCTTGAAATTTTGCACAATTACTTTTTGTTAGTGTAGATCGGTTGGGATTGTACATGGGCCATGTTTTGATATAGGTGCCATATAAACCGATCTTGGATCTTGACTTCTTGAGCCACTATAGGGCGCAGTTCCTATCCGATTTAGCTGACATTTTGCACGAAGTGTTTTGCTATGACTTTCAACAACTGTGATAAGGATGATTGATATCGGATCCTAACCTGATAAGCTGTCAAATAAACCGATCTGGGGTTTTTACTTCTTGACCCTCTAGAGGGCGCAGTTCTTATCGGATTTGGCAGAAATTTTGCACGACGTGTTTCGTTATGACTTTTAACAACTGCGCTAAGTATGGTTCAAATCGGTCCATAACCTGATATAGCTTTCATATAAACCTATCTGGGATCTTGACTTCATGAGCCTCTAGAGGGCGCAATTATTATGAGATTGAAATTTTGAACAACGGCTTCTCTTATGGCTTTCAGCATATGTGTCAAATATGGTCTGAATCGGTCTATAGCTTGTTACAGCTCCCATATAAACCAATCTGCCTATTCTAATTCTTGAGCCCCTAACCTGATATAGCTGCCAAATTTACCCAACTGGGATCTTGATTTCTTGACCCTCTAGAGGGAACAATTATTATCCGATTGAAATTTTGAACAACGGCTTCTCTTATGGCTTTAAACATACGTGTCAAATATGGTCTGAATCGGTCTATAGCCTGTTACAGCTCCCATATAAACCGATCTCCCTATTCTACTTCTTGAGCCCCCTAAAGGATTCAATTCCTACTCATATTCAATTTTATTATGATCCGAATCATACCAGAACTTGATATATCTTCAATAGCATAGCAATTCTATTCATTTATCTTTTGTTTGCCTAAAAAAAGGTACAGGGAAAAGAACTCGACAAATGCGATCCATGGTGGAGGGTATATAAGATTACGCACGGCCGAACTTAGCACGCTTTTAATTGTTTTTTCAATGTAATCGTTAATTGTCAATGCTGATTAAATGTATTAAAATTCTCTTGACTGTATTGGGATAGGCAGATGGGGAATCATATTACAAATCTTTTATCATATATTCAAAACACGTTTGTTGTTTTCTGCTGGTAAGCTATCTTTACCTATTCAATCACCAGTTTCGAAGTATTCTTATGAATCTTCAGCAGATTGCAAGCATACAATATAACCGGTTTTCCAGTCATAACCTTTCCAGCAGTCTATTAGGAAACCGCTTTAGTATTGCTTATTGACAATAGACATGGATGAACTTATTCAAATTATTCACCGAACCATACTCTCTGTGAACTCCATATCTATTTAGGTGTATTAAAGTCATCCATAAAACATATTGAAGATTTCATCAATATTTGGCAACGCATTTAGCAATATACAGCTAGCTAAATGCGTTGCCAAATATTGATGAAATCTTCAATATGTTTTATGGATGACTTTAATATACCTAAATAGATATGGAGTTCACAGAGAGTATGGTTCGGTGAATAATTTGAATAAGTTCATCCATGTCTATTGTCAATAAGCAATACTAAAGCGGTTTCCTAATAGACTGCTGGAAACTTTTGTGATCACGCCTTTAATCGTATTTCCTACAGGCTACGTTTGCGCTATGATTATAGGAACTTCTATTCATTTTCTCCTACATAGCCCCATTATTTATATATAAATTATTCAATACATTTATTGTACTTGCTGATTAGAACTCTTAAAATATATTCAGCTTGATTGGACATAGCCAAGAAATTCTTGAAATTTTCATTTAAACATTTTAATCTCATTTGCAGCCACATACTATGCAAAGTATGTTCTTAGTCTTCATTTCACACCTATACTAACCTGACAACTCAACTACAGATTAGCTTAAAAGCAGTCAGCGTCTTCATCACACATATAGTACCCAATAGTGGTCCCTATTATTTAGTACTGTTTAAGTAATGCATGAAATTTAAAGGTTTTGGCTGTTAGATTGTTATTTAGAGCTTAACATAATACCTATTCTGCAATACCATGGGAACTGCTCGTGACTCTTGATATGCTTTACTGACATACTGTCTAACACCTATAAACTGTGTATGTATCTAACACCCATGGAATGCTTCATTCTGTAAGAGTGTCAAGAAAGTTTCCAAACAAAAGAATCTAAGCAGCTAATTTTCAATTGAGCTGTCAAGTTTATATAGGTGTGAAATGGAGACTAAGAACCCACTATGCCATACTATGTGGATGAAAATGCGATTATTATGCATGAATGAAAAGTTCCAGAATAAAGCTTTTCTTGGCTATGTCCAATCACGTTGAATAAATTTTAACACTTTTAATCAGCAAGTGCAATGAACAATACAGTCTTTTAAAATAAAAGAATAATGTATGAGGAAAGTGAGGGGTGAGGTAATATTTTGGCATAAAGCCATAGAGGTTCCTATAATCATAACACCAAAACCTTCGTTGCCTGTATGATAAAAGGCATGTGAACAACATACATAAAATTATAAATCTGTAGTCTGCAATAAGCCTATTATTAAAGCGCTTTCGTTTTGGATTCTGTTAAATAGACATGAATGAACTTTACAAAGTGTTCACAGAGTCATATTCTCAATGAACTCAGTATATATTTATGTATTGAAGTGTTTCATCAAAGTTGTGGATTTCAACAATAATCGGTAACACATTTTGCAATACTCGTATATACTTATCGGATTATGCCCAAAAAACAGATGGTATTGTACACCAACAAACTGTCGAAGATTCATGAGGAATACTTGTAAACTGATAAACAGCAATACATAAAAAGAAATTTGAAAAATGACACTAGCTCCGTCAATGCTAATTATGTGAAGAGGATTTAAATGCATTTAATCAGTAATTACAATTATCGGCATGGCCCCAAAATAGTTTATCAAATTCTTTTTCTAATCTCAAATACCTTTCATTTGAGCCACATATTGGCATGGTCGAAAAATTTGTACCCTTTGGAGGTGTATTGGGCAAGGGCTGATGCCCTAAATACATGGTGCTATATTTGGATATCAAATTCATATTCTACTCCCTAATACCTTTATTTGAGCCCCATATTGCGATGGTCAGTAAAAAATTGCTGTTTGTGGGGTATTTTGGGAAAGAAATTAGTCCCGAAAGTGGGTATCAATTCTTGCTCTACTCCCTATAACCTCCATTTAAGCTCCACATTGACATGGCCTGTAAATATGCGCGATTTAGGAGTGTTTTGGGGATTGGGGTGGTCCCCCAAACACTCAGCCCGGAAAATATATCAGCAACGTGCTCTATTCTCATATATCATTTATTTGAACCCCATATTGCCATTGCCCTCAAAATTGGACATCAAATTCGTTTGCTAATCTCATGTAAACCACTTATTGCAAAAATCAGCAAATATGTTCAGTTTGGGGTATTGGGCCTAAAAGCTGGTGTTTTGGGAGATGGGCGGCCACTCACTGAGTTTGCCTTGAAAATATATATCGGATTCGTGTTCTACTCTAAAAACCCTCCTATCTGAGTATCATATTGCAATAGTCAGCAAATACTTCCTATTTGTGTGGTATTGTGGGGGTGGGGTGGCCCCATAGACACTCTTCCCGAATGTTGATATCAGATTTGTGCTTTACTCCCAAAGACCTTTCATTTGAGCCCCATGCGGATATTGTCGTAAATGTGTCCCCTTTGGAGGAGGTTTTTGGGGAGAGGCGGCCCCCCAAACACTTGGCCTCATATTTGGATATCAGATTCTAATTCTACACTCAAATACCTTTTATTTAAGCCCCATATTCCCATGGTCAGTAAATAAGTACTGTTTGGGGGTGTTTTGGGGAAGGGGTGGATCCCCAAAAACGTGGTCCCACATTTGGATATCAGATTCGTATTCTACTCGCAAATACCTTTCATTTGAGTCCCATATTGCCATGGTCGGTAAATATGTCCGATTTAGGGGTGTTTTGGGGTTTGGGGTGGTCCCCCTAGCACTTGGTGCGACAATTGGATGTCAGATAAGTTTTCTTATCCTAAATACCTTTTATTTGAGTCCCATGTTGTCGTTATGGGTCTAAATATATGTTTGGTAGGTTTTAGGGTGGGGTGGCCCCCTAGGTACCCCATCCGAAATTTGGATACAAAATTTTTATTTTCGGGGTACTATATGAGAGCACACAAAATTTCGCTTAAATCGCACCATCCATCTCCGAGATCTGGCGTATCTGAAAATTAGGGTAAGGGGGAGGGTCCGCCCCCCCCCCCCCCCCCTTCAGATATCAAAAAATGTAGTACCCTATTTTTACCACGGGATCATTATGCACCATCTGTGAAAATTTCAAGAAAATCGGTTCAGCCGTTTCTGAGTCTATAAGGAACACACTATATACCAACAAACAATCACACAAACATACAAACAAACCTACAAACAAACACAAATTGATTTTTATATTTAAGATATGGGGTCGCAGATCATTATTTCGAGGTGTTGCAAACGAAGTTACTAGGTTAGTATACCCCCATCCACTGGTGGTGGGTACAAAAATGGTATGACAGCAATGTAAAAACTTCTTCCCAAAGAGGTGTCGCATTGTGTTACGCCGCTAGGACTCGGATATAAAAGGAAGTACGCTTATCATTGAGCTTAAACTTAAGTCAGACAGCACTCAGTGATATGTGAGAAGTTTGCACCTGTTCCTTGATGGAATGTTCATGGGTAAATTAGCAACGTATGTGGTATACCTAGATAGACCAACCGGTCATTTTGATTCCTTGTATAAACTTGTACCGCTGTTCGCCAAATTTTATCAAAATACTACTAAAACACAATTTGCAGAGGAACATGGGAACACTGTGTTTAAATGGAGACACCTTCTAGTTACAAGTAAAAGCATTTCTTCGATTAAAAAAAAAAATTCTTACATATTTCATTTTGCTACAATAAATGAGACTCCTTAGTAGGAATAAATTTTTTATGTGAAAACTGTCTGAATTCGTCCTGCTCTGCTACGGCCTCAGATATTCCCACATACATTTTTAATTTACTTACAAATACCATTCATAGCCATAACCGGTTAATATTCCAATTTTGGGCGCTTTTTAGGGTGGAACGACTCCCCATAATTGTGGCCTCATTTCAAATGCAATATTCGTAGTGTACTCCCGACGAAACCGTTCCTTTGAGTGTCATTTTGATATAATCATCCAATATGTCTGTTTGGGGAGTTTCGAGGTCAGGCGGCTCCCTAGAAACTTGGACCAATAAAAGACCGAATTCTGTCTGTTCACGAAGAAGACGAAGAAATAAAACGAGTGATCTTGGATAGGAAACTTAATTGGAAGTGTCACATTAAGGAGCGTGCCGAAAAGGCTCACAGATGTTGTGCAATATGTAAACAAGCCGTAGGTTCGAAATGGGGCATGAATCCGAAGATAGTCCACTGGCTCTACAGGAGCGTGATAAGACATATAGTTACTTACGCCTCAGTAGTTTGGTGGACTGCGATGGAGAAAAAGTGCAACATTAGGACCATACACCAGGTTCAGAGAATATGTTGTCTTGCCATAGGCAGGGTGATGAGTATCACGCCCACTAGCTGGAGACTATTCAAGATATCCGACCCATTGACATACAGATTAAGTGTCAAGCAGCCACTGCGGCTATGAGACTGAAGGCGATGGGAGAATGGATTCTGGATGGGAGCATCTCATACCATCGCGGTATAATCGAGGCGACGATAGGAAACCAGCAAGGAATGAAAGAGGTCTCCGATCGGACACCTGAGACGACACTTAAGGTCGAGTGCGAGGCACTGATGCTAGTGGCACACTCTTGGACTTGGACGGAACCCTAGTATTGCCATCTGGAAGATCATGTCACACGGATGGATCGAAGCTAGAGGACAGAGTGGGCCCGTGGGTCTACATTGAGAACCCAGGGACTGGGGTTTGTTTAAGACTGTCTGACCATAATACGTTCTTGCATACGGAGATCCGGGCGATCACGGAATGCTTGAGGTGGTGTGGTGCTATCGCGAGGACGTCTAGTGTGAACATCTTCATGTAAGCAGGCCCAAGGGCAATAACAAACAAGACAGTAAAGTCACGAGCAGTCTTGTAGTGTGAGAAATGTATTAACTAATGTAATGGCATGATCGGCATCGTTTGGTTGCCTGGCCAAAGCGAAGTAAGGCAGTGAAGGCTAGAGGACTGCTTTGGCAGTGAAGGTTAGAGGACTGCTGTCAACAAACTTGGTTAAGCCGTAGCCTTTCGCGTCGACGCAGTCCGAGTTACGAGCGTGGGCAACGGACGCGCATGTAATACTGTGGAATAGCAAAACGGTCGGTAAGACGATGAAAATCCTATGGAGAGATCCGGATTGTGAAAGAACGAGTCTATTACTGAAAGGAAGAAAGCATGTGTGGCGTGTGGCACCGTCTTGTTGTATCCACATGTCATGTTAGTCAAGCTCTTGTATATGGGCAAAAAAAAAAAAAAAAATACATCTTCTCATGGTAGCGCTCACCATTCACAGTTATGATTCGCATCATCTTGCCACCAGCCCATAAACCGCACTATGACTTTTTGTGGACGCATTTGTAGCTCTTGCAATGCTTCTGGCCGATCTTCACAACAAAATCAACATTTCTGTTTATTTGAGTCAAAAATTAGCTTCCTCGTAATATGGAAGAAGCACGCGATGAACTTTCTTAACGGAGCACGCATTTTGATAATAAAATTCAATAATTTACAAGCGTTGTTCGTTTGGAAGACGATTCATGGTTAAATTATAGACCAAACTGAAGATGTTTGACAGTGAAACAAAACACGGAACGTGTGTGCGCTGTGTAAGCCAGCGTTGCCAAAAAGATAATGGCTAAAAAATCTCCAGCTATTGCGGCCTATGGGGGCTCAAAAAGTATAATAGGGAGATCGGATTATATGGGAGCTATATCACGTTATAGGCCGATTCAACCTATACTTAGCGTCTATGTTGAGGGCATCGAATAAGAATTGCATCCTTTGGGGCTAAAGAATTAAAATCGGGAGATCGGTTTTTATGGGAGATATATCAGATTATGATCTGATTTCGATCATACTTAACCTAGTCATAACAAAACACTTCAAGCAAAATTTCTGACATATCTATAAGATTTAAGAACTCTAGAGGCTCCAGAAGTCAAGATCCGGGATCGGTTTATATGGCAGCTATATCAAGACATGGACCGATTTGGCCCATTTACAATCCCAACCGATCTACACTTATAGCAAATATTCGTTCAATATTTTTAGCGCCTAGCTATATTCTTTAAAAGTTATTGTGCTTTTGACAGATGGATGGACACGCCCAAATCGACTAAGAATATCAAGACGATCAAGAATATTTATACTCTATTGGGTCTCAGGTCAATATTTCGATGGAATGACAAAGTTAGTATACCCCATCACCCATGATGAAGGGTATAAAAAAGCGTCTGCTTAGGTCTTAAAATCCTTAATCGCTAGATCGGCTTCTTTGACAGGTATATTCAAATATAGCTCGATTTAGCGAAAAACGAGACTGTGCAAAATTTCAACTGAAAATCTTTGTATTTAAAGACTGTATCAAGATTTCAACTGACGGCCAGACACATTGACATAATTAAATCTTCTTAGAATTTTACGATTATCAGGAATATATACACTTTGTAGGGTCGGAAATCGATACTCCGATGTGTTTAAACGTAATGACTAAATGAATATATCCTCGATCCTATGGAGTTGGGTACAAAAATGGCTCTTCGATGTGATTTCAAGCGCTGGGGGCCTTAATTTTTATCCGAGTTGGTTAAAATTTGAACCCATAGAGAACCCAATTTTCTGATTTGGCGAAAAATTTTTACTTGCTAATCGGTAATGTTTAAAGTAAGGTCTAAACACCCAACGGACATCATAAGGTCTTAAAATTTTACAACCTCAAACATAACATAGAGCACTTTGTTGTATTGTTCAGTGATTTTTAATGAGAGTGATGTGGTATACATCTTTGCTATTTGCTTCAAATTGCTCTCGATTTAATACTCAATATTGGCATTGCATATTTAAGCAACAATTTAAGTTTTATTTCTAAAGATTTCCTTACTTACTCAGATGACATGCTCACTACACTTGCCTTGCGGCAGAAAATTATTTTAACATAAAGTTATTTGACTAACTCTATCTCTTTGACCACACTGACATGCAAACAAAACCCATACCACATAAACTCCTTGACACGTAACAATGAAGCCTATTTCCTGTAGTTGGCTCACCGTAATGCCATTGGATACCTGATAAGAAACGGAAAAATGTGAAAAACGTGATGTTTGTCCAAAAATGGTGAAGAGTCGAATAGGTCAGTCAACACGTAATGGTAACGAATTTTCGGTGTTCTTTTGTTGCGGAAACGGAAATACAATTGACCAAACATGCCCGGCGGAAGTGTTTATTTTCCTATCACAAATGTTATGTTAAAATGTTGGGAAATTCGATAAATATGTGGGCACAGGTTGTCAATCTTAATACACGTTAAACAAACACTTTAGCCTAAATGCTTCCATTATGAATTTCTCATTTCAAGCCAATCATTTAAATACCTACTTTTCTCGGTAAATTTGGAATTGTTGAAATTGTTAGTTGTCATGTAAGTTCTAATGCAAATGCATTACCAGTGTATAATCCAGGCATTTTAAAGCGTTACATCACTTTAATATCATCTTTGTTGTTTATTATGACAGCGAAAAGTTGAGGTTTACCTGCAAAGACAAAAGAGGGTATCATAAAGTAATTTTTTGTACAAAGTTGTAAATTTTTTGAAAGCGTATTAGTCATTTAATCAGAATATTTAACTTTGTTTAATTAAACAAGTAAAAAGGTGTTAAATTCGGTCGAGCCGAGCTTTGGATACCCACCACCTCGGGTATGTATGTCAATCCGGCATAATCCGGTAAAAAAATGCATAATTTATGCCCCAATAGCAGCTTTATCGAAATATGGTCCTATTTGGACCAAATTCGGCACGGATAATGAGTGGTCTAATAATACAAGTCATATTTCAATTTTGTAGAAGAAAATATTGGTTTTTTGGTAGCTTTATCCAAATAAAGGGTGATTTTTTTGAGGTTAGGATTTTCATGCATTAGTATTTGACAGATCACGTGGGATTTCAGACATGGTGTCAAAGAGAAAGATGCTCAGTATGCTTTGACATTTCATCATGAATAGAATTACTAACGAGCAACGCTTGCAAATCATTGAATTTTATTACCAAAATCAGTGTTCGGTTCGAAATGTGTTCAAATTTTGACAAATTTTGTTCAGCGATGAGGCTCATTTCTGGTTGAATGGCTACGTAAATAAGCAAAATTGCCGCATTTGGAGTGAAGAGCAACCAGAAGCCGTTCAAGAACTGCCCATGCATCCCGAAAAATGCACTGTTTGGTGTGGTTTGTACGCTGGTGGAATCATTGGACCGTATTTTTTCAAAGATGCTGTAGGACGCAACGTTACGGTGAATGAACACATTTCGAACCGAACACTGATTTTGGTAATAAAATTCAATGATTTGCAAGCGTTGCTCGTTAGTAAGTCTATTCATGATGAAATGTCAAAGCATACTGAGCATCTTTCTCTTTGACACCATGTCTGAAATCCCACGTGATCTGTCAAATACTAATGCATGAAAATCCTAACCTCAAAAAAATCACCCTTTATATACCGATCTGAACCATATACGAAACGGATGTCGAAAATCCTATCATAAATCACTGTGTAAAATTTCAGCGAAATTGTACAATAAATGTGCCTTTTGTGGGCCCAAGACTTTAAATTAAGGGATCGGTCTATATGACAGCCATATTTAAATCTGAACAGATCTGAGCCAAATTGAAGAGAAATGTCGAAGGGCCTATCACAACTCACTGTCCCACATTTCGGCGAAATCGGTAAACAAATACGCTTTTTATGGGCCCAAAGCCTTAATTCCAGAGATCGGTCTATATGGACCGATCTGGGCCAAATTGAAGAAGGATGTCGAAGGGCCTAACGCAACACACTGTTCCAAATTTCGGCGAAATCGGGCAATACGTGAGCCTTTTTTTGGCCCAAGACCTTAAATCGAGAGATTGATCTATATGACAGCTATATCCAAATCTGAACCGATCTGAGCCAAATTGAAGAAAAGTGTTGAAGGGCCTAACAAAACTCACTGTCCCAAAATTTTGGCGATCTGTCCCAAATCTGGACCGAACTGGAGCAAATTGAAGAAGGATGTCGGAGGGCCGAACGCAACAAACTGTCCCAAATTTCAGCGAAATTGGACAATAAATGCGCCCAAGACCTTAAATCGAGAGATCGATCTATATGGCAGCTATATCCAAATCTGGACCGATCTGGGCCAAATTGCAAAAAGATGTCGAATGGCCTAACACAACCCACTGTCCCAAAATTCGGAGAAATCGGATAATTAATGCAACTTCTATGGGCCCAAGAACTTAAATCCGAGGATCGATCTATATGGCAGCTATAACCAAATCTGTACCGATCTGGGACAAATTTCAAAAAGATTCCGAATAGCCTAACTCAACTCACTGCCCCAAAATTCGAAAAAAATCGCATAATAAATGCGCCTTTTATTGGCCCAAAACTTTAAATCGAGAGATCAGTCTATATGGCAGCTATATCCAAATCTGAACCCATCTGGAGCAAATTGAAGAAGGATGTCGAAGGGCCCAAGACCTTAAATCGAGAGATCGTTCTATAATGCATCTATATCCAAATCTGGACCGATCTGGATCAAATTAAAGATGGGTATCGAAGGGCCTAACGCAACGTACTGTCACAAATTTCGATCGGTATACTCATCAATGGGTCTATCTCTCTTCCATCTGGGTGTTACAAACAAATGCACAAGTTATAATTTCCATTAGCGGTGTAGGATATAAAAACACATTCTGGAGGCTCAAGAAGTTATATCGTGTGATCGGTTTATATGGGAGCTATTGTATTGCGTTGCCCAAAAAGTAATTGCGGATTTTTTATATAGTCGGCGTTGACGAATTTTTTCACAGCTTGTGACTCTGTAATTGCATTCTTTCTTCTGTCAGTTATCAGCTGTTATTTTAGCTTGCTTTAGAAAAAAAGTGTAAAAAAGTATATTTGATTGAAGTTCATTCTAAGTTTTATTAAAAATGCATTTACTTTCTTTTAAAAAATTCGCAATTACTTTTTGGGCAACCCAATATATTATGATTTCAACCAATTTGAATTATAAAAAGTGAGTTTTTGGAAGCTATAGAAATTTTTTTCGTAAAAAAACACATAAAATTCAGAAACATGCATGAAATCTTTAGCGATGGTACGGTCCGTGTAATTTAATATTTGAAGATTATTTCATGCAAAAGTTGACCATGACCGCTGAATGGTGTCTGAATGGTGCATCCGCTAAGTCCAATTTCAGCATACTCTTTCCAAAATTTCGGTTAGTATCTCACAAATAAATGCTTCAATGTTGTCTTCCAATATGTCCAAAGGCGTTAAATCTCACGATCGAGGCGACCAATTGACCGGCTGCGAACATGAAATAAACTTATTACCGAACTCGCCTCTCAATAGGTCAATTGTTACCGTCTTGTAGAAACCACATTTCATGCAAGTCAAGCTCTTGCATTTTGGATAATAAAGTTAGATATCAATTCACGGCGGCACTCACCATTCACGATTCGCATCATCTTTGAAGAGGTTAGGTTAGGTTAGGTTGAAAAGAGTGTGCAGATTTTAACCTGCCCAATGCCACTATAGACATACACCCAAGCCAGTAATCGCTCTAAAAACTAAAAAGTAACCTCGAAAAAGAAAATTTTAAGTTAGGAATTCCGGGCTACTTATAAAATCCTTAAATGTTTTCCATGTCACGCCCCGAAGTTGTTTTATGTCTGGTATTGTGTCCCCACCTAAGTTCCGGTATCTGTTACACGCGAAAGCCGGGCAATCACATAGGGAATGCTCCAACGTCTCGTTATCTTCCCCGCATGCCCTACACATGCTATCACTTGCCGCACCGATTTTACATAAGTGAGCGGATTTTTTTCATCCTCCGAGAAGGCGTTAATCTCCTTCACCGTCCTGGTTGTCGTTGCCCTTATGGCTGTTTCAATGTCCGTAAAAATATTCATACTCGTCGTGCTCGCGTTAGCACCACACCACTTCACGCATTCCGTGATCGCTCGGACCTCCGCCTGCAGGACCGTATTATGGTCAGGCAGTCTTAAACAAATCTCAGTCCCTTGGTTCTCAATGTAGACCCCCAGGCCCACTCTGTCCTCTAGCTTTGATCCATCCTTGTAACATGATATTCCAGATGGCAATACTATTGTTCCATCAAACCAAGACTGTGCCGCTAGCAGCAGTGCTTCGCACTCGACCTCAAGTTGCATCTTAGGTATCCGCTCGGAAATATTTTCCCTTCCTACTAGGTTTCCTATCGTCACCTCGATTATACCGCGATGTTATGAGCTGCTCCCTTTGAAGAAGTACGGCCCAATGATGCCACCAGCACATAAATCGCACCAAACTGTGACTTTTTCTGGATGCATTGGTAGCTCTTGCAATGCTTCTGGCTGATTTTCACTCTAAAATCGACAATTCTGCTTATGGACACTTAACCCATTGAGCCAAAAATGAGATCCTTCATGAAATGCAAGAATAGAACATGCATTTTGATAATAAAGTTCAATAATTTCCAAGCGCTGTTCCTTTGTAAGACGATTCATGATTAAATTATAGACAAAACCGAAGACGTTTGACAGCGAAACAAAAGACGAAACGAGCGTGAGCTGTTTTAACCAATGTTGCCAAAAAGATAATAGCTAAAAAGCACCCTTTATATACACTGTTGTTCGTCTTGCAATTCTAAGTCGATTAAGCCATTTCCTTCGGTGTGTCCATTTATCTGTCTCTCTGTCGAATGCACGCTTACTTCCGAAAGAGTGAAGATAGGCGCTTGAAATTTTTACAAGTACTTCCCATTGGTGTAGGTGGGTTGGAATTGCAAATGGGCCATATCGGTTCATAAACTGATATATCTGTCATATAAACCAAACTCGAATCTTTACTTCTTGAGCCTCTAGAGGGAGTAATTATCATCCGTTTTGGCTGAGAGTTCCTGTTCCTTAATGGAATGTAGTTTTGTAGTATCACTTCTGACAGCTGGGGCGATTATTGTCCACATCGGTCCCTATACTGATACAGCACCAATAACAAACCAATTGCCCGATATGACTTCTTGAGTCTCTAGAGGGCGCAACCTATCTATCCTCTTTGGCTGAAATTATAAACATAGTATCTTGGAACGTTTTCTTAAAGCCTATACGGTCCGTATAGGTCAATCGATCTTGCTCTCAATGAATACGCTTGAGAATCCCTTATTTGTCTGCCTATCAGCCGTCCCTATTTTGTCGCACATAACTGTATCGAAGTTTGTCCCAGTTCCTTTGTGCAATGTTCATGGCAAAAATTTCTGCAGTTGCAAAATTTGCAAATCTAATATTCAAAAAACTTGTCACATGCCATCCATGGCTGAAGGTATATAAGATTCGATGCGGCTGAATTTATGCTCCATTTTATCTCCACGCTGTTACTTAATAGGATACTTTCTACAAATTTTGAATTTTCCATCATTTTTCCGGTTATTTAATTCCAAGTGTTCGGCGCCGTTGCCAACATGCCGAACTATGAACATAAGCCCTCTGGTAAATTTTCAATTATACCTTATCTCTTTGCGATTAGCTAGTCCTGTTTAGCCAATTTCCATCCACATCATTTGCTCTCAATTGGAAACCACTAACTCTGTGTATGTATTAAAAAAAAAAATCTTTTTGGAACTGAAATGACACATGTAATGTATTGATTATCACGACAACCCATCGTTTTATTCATACACTTGGGTTAGTCAATGAAACATTTTCATTTTCCTATTGCATATGAAAAGCAAATATTATTGAAATTCCCGCTTGTAAGCCATGTATTTGAAACATTTTCCAATGATGTTGTTAGCATTCGTTTAATTTGGCTTAGTCGCATCGCAGCACCCTCTGTGTGTTGGCCGAAGGGGAACATTTTTAATTACACGAAATTTCAAATGCTATCAGAGAGATAATATTGGATATTTCATATGTATCCTTAATATGAGTACAAATAGATAGATAGCACAAGTCTTGCTTTTATGTTACGAAACTATTTTCGATGAGTTAAATAATTTTGTTCATGAATGTACTGGGTGTCGTATGATTGTTGTCTGCCATTCATTGTGGAACATTCACAAATCACTCATACGACACCCGGCACTGTATTCAACTTTCAATCAAATGCTCCTCCCTCAGCTGTGCAAAGGCATACAAAGTGCTGTACTAACGAACATTTTCTTTCGTTTGAAAGAAATTTATTTCAATCACTCGAGAGTCTGACAAGTATTATCCATTTAAAAAGATGCAGATGGTTAACAAAATATCGTTGCCGCACGAAGCAGTCCCCATTGCAATACTGCTCCTCTGGTAGCAACTCGCATTGAAGTCTATCTATGTCTGTGCTATGATGATAAATTGCAACATAATATTGAAGGAGAGCAAACCAATAAAGCTGAGGGAGTTTTGAGAAAATATCTGCAACAAACAATAACAGCTGGCTGTCGAAAAAAGGGCAAAATGACAAGGATGGCGGCTGAGAATGTGATGTAATCAGTGACATGTGTAGGTATGTGATGGTTGCCAAGGTGGAGCAATATCTTGAAACTGAATTTTTATTCCCTACACCACGACTGTGGTACAGGGTATTATAACTTAGTGAATTAGTTTGTAACACCCAAAAGGAAGAGAGATAGACCCATTAATAAGCATACCCATCGACTCAGAATCACTTTCTGATTCGATTTAGCTATGTCAGTCTGTCAGTCTGTCTGTCCGTCTGTCCATGTTTATTTGTGTACAAAGTACAGGTCGCAGTTTTCATCCGATCGTCTTCAAATTTGGTAAAGGCATGTTTTTCGGCCTAGAGACGAAGCGTATTCAAATTGGAAAAAAATCGGATCAGATTTGGATATATCTCCCATATATATGTTTGTCCGATTTGTACTTAAATTGCCGTAGCAATTTTCAACCGATCTGCACAAAACTAGGCACGGACTGTTTCGTTACTGATCTTAACACATTTTCCAAATTTCATCAAAATCGGTTCAGATTAAGATATAGCTCCCATTATGAATCGCCCGATTTGCACTTAAATGTCCGCTGTAGCTATAATTTTCAACCGATCAGCACAAAACTTGGCACGGACTATTTCGTTACCGATCTTAATATATCTGCAAAATTTCATCAAAATCGGTTCAGGAAAAGATATAGCTCCCATATATATGTATCGCCCGATTTGCACTTAAATGGACGTAGTAGCTAAAATTTTTAACCGATCTGCACAAAATTTGGCACAGATTGTTTTGTTACTGATCTTAACATATGAGCGAGATTTCAACTAATTCGGTTCAGATTGTGGATGTATTTGTCCGAATTTATAGTTGTAGAGTCGGCTCCGCCAGACTTTTGCCTTTCCTTACTGGTTATACCCTACACCACTACTGTGGTACAGAGTATTATAACTTAGTGAATTAGTTTGTAACACCCAAAAGGATGAGAGATAGACCCATCGATAAGTATACCGATCGATTCAGAATAACTTTCTGATTCGATTTAGCTATGTCCGTCTGTCTGTCTGTCCGTCCGTCTGTCTGTCCACGTTAATTTGTGCACAAAGTACAGGTCCCAGTTTTTATCCGATCATCTTCAAATTTGGAATGGGCATGTTGCCTAGGGCCTAGAGATGAAGCCTATTGAAATTGGAAAAAATCGGTTCAGATCTGGATATAGCTCCCATATACATGTTCGTCCGATTTTCAGTAATAATGCAATAAAATTGTCATTTCTTAACCGATTCTCTCGAAATTTGACAGGAAGGATTTTTTTACGACACTCGATATTACTGGTGAATTTTATGGAAATCGGCTCAGATTTAGATATAGCTCTCATATATATATATATACAGGGTGGCTGATGAAAGCCGCTACCAAAAAAAAATGTAATAACTTTTTTTCTATTTAATAATAATAATTTAATAATTAATTTAATTAATTAATTAATTAATTTAATTAATAATAATTTAATAATTAATTTAATAATTTAATTTAACATGAATAAAAGAAAAATGTATTCCATACACCGAAAAAAAAATGTAGCAATATTCATCATTGTAGCAATATTCATCAGCCACCCTGTATATATATATCGCCCGATTTTCACTCCTAAAGCCACTGCAAGCACATTTATTGACCAATCTTGCTAAAATATTGCACAACGATTTCCTCGACGACTACCACGATATGCATTGAGTGTGGTCAAAATCGGTTCAGATTTAGATATAGCTCCCATATATATGTTGGTCCGATTTTCAGTAATAATGCAATAAAATGGCCATTTGTAAACCGATTTTCCCGAAACTTGGCAGAATGAATTTTCTCTTGACTCTCAATATTACTGGTGAATTTCATGGATATCGGTTCAGATTTAGATATAGCTCTCATATACATATATCCCCCGATTTTAACTTCTAGAGTCACAGCAAGCGCATTTATTGATCCATCTTGCCCAAATTTTGCAAAACGCTTTCCTTGATGACTACAACAGTATCTGAGGAGTTTGCTCGACATCGGTTCAGATTTAGATATAGCTCTCATATATATGTTCGTCCGATTTTGAGAAATATTGCAAAAAAGTGCTTATTTCTTAACCGATTCTGTCGAAATTTTGTAGTAAGGATTTTTTTATGACTCTCAATATAAATGGTGAATTTTATAGAAATCGGCCCAGATTTAGATATAGCTGTCATATATGTATATGGCCAGATTTTCACCCCAAGAGACACTGCAAGCGCATTGTTTGACCAATCATGCCAAAATTTTGCACAACGCTTTCCTCGTCGACTACTACATTATCTGAAATGTTTTTCTCGTACTCGGTTCAGAATTAGATATAGCTCCCATCTATACGTTCTTCAGATTTTGGGTAATTTACCATAATGTTGTCATTTGTCTACAGTAGTTTTTACAGTTTGGACATATTTGCTCACCGAGATCCATCAAAATTGGTTCCGAATTGGATATAGGTCCCACATTGTATTTATAGGGTAGGTGTAGGGTGTTATATAGTCGGCTCCGTCCGACTTTTGCCTTTCCTTACTGGTTTTTTCGTATGTTTTATCTTGAGCATAGCCGTATACTCATGCACAAATGGGTTATGCCACAGAACTTCGTGTTATGTATTCATTGGAAATATTCAATTAATTTGTGTGTTCTTTTGTATAATGGGCTGGTATTGATTGACCTTTTTTCGTGTTCAAAGAAAGAAAAACAAGTTCCAAGGCAACCAGCTGTATATTTTTATATCCTTTATAATATCAATAAAGTCTGTAGAATAATATATCTGAGATTGATGATTAGGAAAAGTGAAGAATATCAAAACAACATATTCCTTGAAATCCAAATGTATTGTAGAAATATAAACCAAGTAATCCAAATCATGTTTTCAATAACGAAACCATTAAACATACGTAAATTCAATAAGATATCATAATAAACAACTAGGAAGTCACAACTATTGTAGAAACGTGTTATGAGTTATGGTACAGCCATCAGAAGTGGCCCCTCTCTGGAAGAGGCAAAAGTGGTTGCAAATGCTGATGACGCACAGTGGGATGGAAAAGGAATTAAGTGGAAATTAGTCTGCCATTTTGAAACGGATAGAGATATCTTCATGAAATTTTACATAGTTATAGCGGTTCAGAAATGCTTTCACAAGCAACAAGATAAGATACCAGCCTCTGCGAAAATTAAAAGAAAAAAAATATTCAAATTTCTTGGATTCTATAAAAGATATCCCGCACGAGGTGACCAATTTTGAAGGCCCACCAGTGGACCCATGGGACGTCAAGGACCCTAAAATTTTGCATTTAAACTAGATAACACCTCAGCTATAACCATGTAAAGTTTCACAAAATATCTCTATCCTTTCCAAAATGGCAGACAACATTTTGGAAAGGGAAAGAAAGGCAACTCTCACCCTATATACCTGCAAGAGAGCCATTGCCATTGGGGGTTTAGACCGCGTGTCATGCATTGCGTATATACTGCAGTTGTCAGACCTATAATGCTATATGGTGTTGTGGTCTGGTGAACGGTGCTTCAAAAGTCCACCCACTGCTCAATACTTAAGCGGAGCCGATTTGAACAGAAGTTATATAGACTTCTATATGGAGGGTTCCAGACTAGACGATCAAGTGGGCTTTGGGGTGTACTCTAAAGATCTAGAACTGGGCATATCAAAATGGGTACCGCTGCAGTGTGTATCAAGCGGAGATCCCAGTAATTAAGGAAGTGGTGAATGGCTAAGATAGATTGTTACAATATAACGACGATTGGCATAAGTATTTTCTTAGACAGCCAGGCAACCAACAAATCCCTGGAGAACGTATTTCTGAACACAAATCCTGGAATTTTTTTCCACAAACCAATGGTTCCTGGATAAAAACCGCGTCAAATCCCCCTGACATCCGGATATCCATTAGTGCCGCTGAAGCGGCCTTGCAATGGTGGAGATTATCTGTAGAAAATGGACTATAATCAGGACTTAGAACTTCTACCACCGTTATGATAGCCTCGTCTTCTGATACCACGAGGAGTTTATCTTCACACGATTCGTTAGATCTTGTCATGATGAGCTTCCTTACACATCCAGGGGCAGGTGCGCTAGCTATGCTCTTTCTCGGGACACTGGACACTTCGGTGTGGACGATTCCTCTTTAGATGCTTTATTAGCTGCTGCTGTCGAAATACTTTTTGAGTTCCGTCCTTCCATGCTGACGCACACCTTGAGCCCGGTCTATCCTGATGACCCACATACACAGGGCTTGTCGGATCCCAATTCGATGCCTTCCCCTCCCGTATCGATTATGGCTGGGGGTTTTTCAGACTCCTGCAATCCGTCAGACCTTAGCGATGTGGTCGATAGTTTCCCTGGTAAGTGTTCAGCAACAACTGCAGAGTCGTCTCCTGATTCCCTAACCCCACCGTCTCTATAGACCTTCAGTTTCAACTTGTCGAAGCCGTAGGATACAACCCCTTCAGATTTGTTGAGGCCGGAGTTGAGGACGAATACTGCTTGTCTCCGGTCCCCACCAGCCTCATCCAATCTACTATCCATTGACTATCCCACTCCAATTATTCCTAGGTGTGCAGCCCTGTTCTTCTCCCTTGTCGACAACTTCCATCACCAAACTGTCCCTAGCGACATTAGCAAAGGTTCTTGGACCCATCTTACTATTGTTCGCCCTAGTTCTTTTAGGCATGGGATGCCCTCCAGGTGACCGCAGCCTTTTGGCTGACTGCGGTGCAGTTTCAGAATCTAGACGTGTAGTCTTTGGAGTAGCCTGTGCAGCTAATTGCCCAGTCTAATTTAGGGAGTCTCTCACCTTATTAGTGAGAGTCTTAGAATCATTCGCACCAAGCCTCTCAATAAACCTGAGAGCGAAGCGTCATGTATTATTCCAACCTCTTAAAGAGCGTGTTGGTTTGCCGGGAAAGGCCGATGGCCTAGGCAAATTATATGCATGCGAAGAAAGAATAGGTTCGGCCTTGTTCTTTAGACTCGAACCAGGTGTCTTCGTCAAAAGCCCCTGCTGACCAGTGGTTTGTCGGCAAGCGGAAAGACTGGATTATTATACCCCTGTCCTATGGTGGTGGGTATAAAAAGTGATCTTCAACACCCTGTGTAAAAGATATAGACCAACAAGGCTATTTTCTGAAAGACTTCTCTACAAATGTTGAGAACATTTTTTTTTGTGCTCAGATCAACAGAAAAAAAAAGTTGTGAACTTAATTTTATTTTTTTTAAGGCCACCACCGAATAATGTATGTAAATAAATTCATTTTGTCATTCCGCTTGCCACACACCGAAATATCCATTTCCGACCCTATGAAGTACATATGTATATTTTTGATCAGCATGGAAATCTAAGATGATCTAGCCACGTTTGTCCGTCTGTTCCTGGTCGTCATAAGTGATTCGACAACACATCTTAGTTTGATGTACAATTCTCTGCATCAAGTCGCGGTGCCTTTAGAGAGGCAAAACTCTATAAGATCTGGAGTTTTGTTTATATCAGAAGGGTAATATTTTGGAGAATTTGGTCAGGTTCTCTCATTTGTAAGACCTTAAGCAATGTGCCATATTTCCAACGGAGGCCACCGTAGTGCAGAGGTTAGCATGTCCGCCTATGACGCTGAAAGCCTGGGTTCGAAGTGTCGTACTGCGGCACGCAGTTCGAACTCGGCTATAAAAAGGAGACCTCTTATCATTGAGCTTAAACTTTTTGCCCCCTAAACAAGTTTGCCCCTGTTCCTTAGCGGAATGTTCAGGGGAAAATTTGCAATTTGCCATATTTCTAACAAGTAGTCTCTCTGCTGGGGTTTGAATTGGACATTACTCATTGGTGTGACAAAAATCTTCACGGTGTTACTTAACATTCTTTTTTATTCGTAGGTAAGGTTGTAATTTCCAGACTGATTACAACAGAGATCAACACAATGTGCTGAACTTTTGACAAATGGTTGGCAACTCTTTTGCAATTGCTTCCTTCAGGTCTTACCAGCGAAATGGGAAGCACAACATTAACTGATAATATTGACACAAGTCGATCATGTTTTTTTTTTACAAAACAGATGGTAAGTATTATTCAACAATGCTTCTTTCGATGCTGCTGTGTAAGTTATCAAATATCGTAGCAATAGTTCCAAGCCTTTGGAAAACATTTGTCAAGGAAAATGGAGCAATGTTGTTTAGGAGACACTTCCTCTTTGTACAAGAAAAAAAAAAATTGTAACAAAAAAGCTAAGAAAAAAATTGGTAAACAGGTAAAAAAAAGAAAAGGTGTTTAAATTTGTTCGCCGAGCTTTAAGTGGATTTGGTCATGATTATTTGAATTACCCTAATCTGTAAGGGGAATGCATTAGTGACCTTATTGAATAATGGCACCAAACCTTACACTGAAAATTTTTTTTCCTAAGTTTAAAGATTCGAGCCAAAGAAACCAAAGTTAAGCAAACTTACAGCCCCATTCACTAAGTTAAGTACTTCCATTCACTCGCACGCTAAAAGACAAACAGCTGATTTGGGTTCCAATAAAAAGCAGAAAAACGTCTATGCAGGGGAGTGGCAATGCGAAAGAAGACTTAAGCAATTTGCTGTGTAATTAGGTTTCGGTAGGGGTGTATGTCAATTAAAAGAAGATAACTGTCAAAAACGCTCCGTGAGCTGAAGAAATAAGAAAATCCCAACATATTGAGATGGGAACTTATCTAAATATCAGTACCGTTCATCCTTAACCCAAAACAAGTACTTACTTTACTTTAATTGGGCTATGACAGAACATTTGTTCCACTAGCCGAGCATAGAATAGCGTTCCAAGTGCCTTGGTATTCTTCGCTCCTTATAAAATCTCTGACATCAAGATTCGAGGTGTCTCCCACAACTTGATCTTTCCATCGGGCTTTTGGTCTTCCCGGTTTGCGTGTACCACCATGTTTGCCTTCAAAGGACTTCTTTGCTAGAGCTTCCTCATCCATTCTGACAACATGATCTAGCTAACGCAGCCGTTGTACTTTGATACTTGTAACCATGCTATCATCATCATACAACTCTCCATTAAGGCAAACTGACATGTGAAAATTTTTTTGAAAATCCGTGAAAAGTTAATACCTACTACTGGTTTGAGGGCATTTTCGAGAACATTTTCTTAAAAAAAATGCATCGCCACTGAGATATGCATTATTTTACCCTTCCTCTAAAGAGCAGTAAGCATTTGCCAGCTAGTAAGGGCCCGCTCCGCTGCGCCTTCTTTCACTCTCTTACATTATCTGAGCCCTATTCAGACACGGCCAGGAAAAAAGTTCTGTTTGGGGGTACTGGTACGGCCTTTCAGATATTTCGCCCCAATGTGGATATCATA
Organism: Stomoxys calcitrans; assembly: GCF_963082655.1. NCBI lineage: Eukaryota > Metazoa > Arthropoda > Insecta > Diptera > Muscidae > Stomoxys > Stomoxys calcitrans. Next base: position 74,412,999 of record NC_081554.1, on the reverse strand, counting down.
TAGGTGCTCTACTCCCAATTACCTTTCATTTGAGCCTATGGTCAGAAAATATTTCCGGTACGGGGGTTTATTTGGTTGTGAGGTGGACTGCCATGCATCAGAATCTAGCCTCAAATACCTTTCAATTGAGCCTAATATTGTCATTATTGGTTTAATTTCCATTTGGCTGGCTTTGGGGGTGGGGCGGCCGTCCAAGACATCCCACCTTCGCGTAAATCGAGCCACCCATCTTCGAGATCTAGCGTTTTTGAAAATAGGGTAAGGGGAGGGTCTGGCTATTAAAGTTTGGATGTTAAAAATATTTCATTCTCTTGGTTTTGTTGGTGTATTGAAGTAGCCAAACCCTATGCCCCGAAAGTGGATATCAGATTCATACTATACTCCCAAGAACCATATTTGAGCTACATATTGCTATAGTCGGTATATATGTGTGGTTCCGGGGGAGTGTTTGAGATGGATCGTTCCTGAAACACTCGACCATAAAACAGATATCAGATTTATACCCTTTTTTGCCATAATCCACAAATATGTCCAGTTTGAGGAGTATGTAGGGTGGAGCGGCTACTCACGCACTTAACCCTGAAAAAATATCAGCATCGTGCTTTACTGTTGAGTTGCTTTTATTTGTTTCGTTTTCTACTATCACACACATATTATTTAAGCCCTTATTGCCATAGTAGGCAAACATGGCCGGTTTGAAGGGGGTTTAGGGGCGGACACTGAAATAATATCAGCATCGTGCTAGCGCACGATTTTGTTTGAGCCCCATAATTTTAAGTATTTTGAAGGTGGCGATCAAGATATTCAAGGCTACGGGTGTCGTTCAGATCCACAATAAATAATTTTTATACCCACCACCGAAGGATGGGAAATATCCATTTCCGACCCTATAAAGTATATATATTCTTGATCAGCGTAAAAATTTTAGACGATCTAGCTATGTCCGTCCGTCTGTCTGTTGAAATCACGCTACAGTCTTTAAAAATAGAGATATTGATCTGAAACTTTTTAAAAATTCTTTTTTTTTGTCCATAGGCAGGCTAAGTTCGAAGATGAGATATATTGGACTATATCTTGATATAGCCCCCATATAGACCGATCCGCCGATTTAGAGTCTTAAGCCCATAAAAGCCACATTTATTATCCGATTTCGCTGAAATTTGGGACAGTGAGTTGTGTTAGGCCCTTCAACATCCTTCGTCAATTTGGTCCAGATCGGTCTAGATTTGGATATAGCTGCCATATAGACCGAACTCTCGATTTAAGGTCTTGCGCCCATAAAAGTCGCATTTATCTGATTTTGGTGTCCTATTCTACCCTGATCGGCCTTTCTTTATAATTAGTTTTTTTTTGGGTAGGATGGTGGGAGGGCGATTGCCCTCTTATACGCCCGTTCTCGGTCATCCTACATGGCAGTTTGGTGTTGTTTTTATTGGAGGGAGAGGGTCGGTGCTCCCGACGCTTATGCCCAAAAGACAATTTATTTGAGTCCTTTAATGTCGAGATCTACATGTCCGGCTGAATGGCAGGACATGGCCCAGATAATTTAATTTTTAACCCGACATTAAATTTAAACTCTACTGTCATAGACCTTTTCTTTAATTTCCATATTTTCCCGATCGAACTACACGTCTTATTGATGCGTATTAAGTGGGTGGTCCGGTCCCAGACTTTGTCCCAAATGTATATAACAGATTCGTGGTCAACTCTCAATGACCTGGGTATAAAATCCATTTTGTGACATTGGACATTCATTCCCGTTTTGGGTTTGAAGAGGCCCTGCGGATACCTAGGACCAATTCTACTAGCAGTGTACTCAACTTCCAAACACCTTTCATTTGATACCCATATTGTCCCAATCAGTAAATATGTCCTGTTGAGAATTTTTTTTTTTTTTTTTTTTGGGGGGGGGGGCGTTGGGGGGATGGGGTTGGATACGCCTTTATATAAGATTTTACTATACTTTTAAATACCTTTCATTTAATATCCGTATTGTCCCAATTTATAAATATGTCCTTGGGGGGTTTGAGGGGTTTGGAAGGTGGGCACACCCCAGACACTGAGGAGAACATTTTTGTGTCAGATTTGTTCCTACTTTTAAATACCTTCCATTTGATACCCATATTGCCCAAAGCGGTAAAAGTGTCCTTTTGGCAGGGGGGGGGGGAGGGATCTATGCCAAGTTCGTTCTATTCTTACATATCCATGATTTGATACACATATTGCCCAAAACATTAAAAGTGTCCTGTTGGGTTGCGTTTTGGGGGGTGTGGAGGCCCCTCAGACACCGAGAAGTACATTTTTATGTCAGGTTTGTACTCTATATTTAAATACATTTCACTTGATACCTATATTGTCCAAAGCGGTAAAAGTGTCCTGTTGGTTGGTGTTTTTGGGGGTGGGGGACCACCGACACTAAGGTTGACATATTTATACCAATTTCGTTCTATACTCTTAAATACATTTCATTTGATACCCTTATTGTTCTGGTGGGTTTTGAGATGGTGCGTCCCCCCAGATTAGTTAACCCCCGAATTTAATATTGAAAACCATGGTATAAGTCTATGTGTAAAATTTCCGCCAATTCGAATGAGAATTGCGTACTTAAGGGGTTCAAGAAGTAAAATAGGGAGATCGGTTTATATGGGAGTTGTATCTGGTTATAGACCGATTCAGAACATATTTGATACGTATGTCGAAGGTAATAGGAGAAGTCATTGTACAAAATATCAACCAAATCCAGTAATAATTGCGTCCTCTAGAGGCTCAAGAAGTCAAGATACCAGATAGTTTAAAATGGCAGTGAAATCAGGTTAAAGACCTATTTGAACCATATTTGGCACAGTTATTGAAAGTCATAACAAAACATGGCATGCATAATTTCAGCCAAATCGGATAATAATTGCGCCCTCTAGAGGCGGCTCAAGAAGTCAAGATCCAAGATCGTTTTAAATGGCAGCTATATCAGGTTAAGCACCGATTTGAACCATATCCGGCACAGTTATTGAAAGTCATAACAAAACACCTCATGCAAAATTTCAGCCAAATCGGATAAGAATTGCGCCCTCTAGTGGCACAAGAAGTCAAGATCCCAGATCGTTTTAAATGGTAGCTATATCAGGTTATGGAGCGATTTGAACCATACTTAGCACATTTGTGGCAAGTCATAACGAAATATGTAATGCAAAGTTTCAACCAAATCGGAGAGGAATTGAATCCTCTAGTGGCTCAAGAAGTCAAGACCCCAGATCGGTTTATATGACAGCTATGTCGGGTTATGGACCGATTTAAACATCACTTAGCACAGTTGTTGGAAGTGATACCAGAATAGTATGTGCGAAATTTCAGCCAAATAGGATAAGAATTGCACCCTCTAAGGGCTTAAGAAATCAAGACCAAGATCGGCTTATATGACAGTTATATTAAAACGTGAAGCGATGGCCTATTTACAATCCAAACTGACCTACACTTAAGGATGTATTTGTGCAAAATTTCTAGCGCCTAGCTTTACTACTTCGAAAGTTAGCGTGCTTTCGACAGACAGACGGACGGACACACACATGGCTAGATCGACTTAAAATGCCATGTCATCTCATTATACCAATCTAGTCATTCCGTTTGTAACACCTCGAAATATTGATCTAGGACCCCATAAAGTATGTATGGGGTCCTAGATCAATCGAACGCTTGCTCCATAGGCCAGTACAGGTCTCACGATGGCCGTATATATCCAATAAGTCATCTTGGGAGTCACCCCCCATTTCCTACCGAACATCCTTCTGCAGGAATAAAAAGCGCACAGTGCCTTACGGCATCTTTCCTCAGTGTTCCTCTTCCAGGACAACTTCGAATCGAGGATTATGCCTAAGTACTTCGCCTCCTCCGACAGCCGCAGTGTGACCCCATACAAGGAAGGGGGTCTGAACTCCGGTACCTTATATCTACGCGTAAAGAGCACCAGCTCCGTCTTTCCTGGGTTGGTCAAAAACCCATTTCTGGTAGCGCATCGCGACCTCCTCAGTGAGCCTTTCATGATCTCGCTGATCGTTGACAGAAACTTGCCTCGGACCAGCAGCACTATGTAGTCCGCATAAGCGATAATCCTCGTGCCGTCCCCGCTCAATCAAAATAAATGAGCGCAAACAGAAATATGAGGATTTATCTTTAATTTTCGACCAACTTGTACAAACAAGCCTTACAAAATCCTTAACCATAATGAGGCTATAAAATATTCTTCTGGCTCCAGTTTATCCAAATTATAGTCGATTGATTACTTTTTAGAAGTCTATAGCTATGAAGTAGATCTACTTTGTCCAAAACAGTCTGTATAGTGGTTGTTGATTTGTATGTTTCTTCAGATTTACATAAAAGGCAAAGTAAAAAAGAATGCATTTTTTCATATATGCGCGCATATGTCACTAAATAGTTTATGTACCACTGATATGCTCTAACGTACTACCACCACAAATACCGCATGCATACCACGACACACAAGTTGACATTTGACATTCCTCTGTAATATATGCATGTGCAAGGGCGTATGAATGTGTGGGTGGCAAAAGTTTTCCCAAGACTACAATTTCTTTGCTTTTCATTTCATTTTTTCGTCTTTTCTTTTTTGGTTTCCTTCAGCAATACTTGAAAGCCAACAAGAGCAACAACCCTTCCCCTGTTTATTGCTCTGTTGGCTTTCAAATAAAAAATTCATTCATATTTAAATTGCATTTTACTCCTTATTGGAAAATGGTTACACTAAAGCACAAACAGAACAAAAACAAAATGGGACATATTTTATTATTTCAATAAAAGAGCCACAGGGCGAAGCAGTACGCAGAAAGGTTATCATGCAAAGAAATATAACGCATGACAAGTAGGGTATGGTAGTGGTTTGGAAGGATAAAAAATGCAATAGTCTGAAAAAACGGGGAATATTTCTGGTTTTCGTTGGTAGGAGCGAATTATGCTATAGCCGTGGATTTGTGGTTAGTCAGAGACTGAAACACCTTGTCTCCAGCTTTACTCCGGTGGATGAGAGGCTAGCCACAATGCGCATAAATCCAAAGTTTTCAGCATCATCCTTATTTGTGCACATGCCTCGACGGAAGACAAGGACGAGCAGACCAAGGACATTTTCTAGGAACGCCTATAGAGAGAATATAACTTTTTTATTGCAAAGATAGGGAAGGAAGACATCCTTGGTCAAAAAGTCGGAAAGTTTAGCGTCCACGAGATACGACCTACGAGTGTCGAGATGCTACTGAAACCACGAATGCGGCATATAGAGCAACCCTGCAATCATTAGCAATGCAAAAGCAAAAGGAAATGGAAAGACGTGAGTGTGAGCGAATTGATATGAACAGGAGTCAGAATGCAGTCCGGAAATTCTACCAAAGTTGTAAACAACAAACCGATGGCTTTGGTGCAGGCACATCCTCCTGCAGAGACAAAGAAGGAAATCTGGTAACTGACACAGATAACATGCCGAGGATATGGAAAGAACATTTTACCCAACTGCTAGTGTCCGATGTTGGCGGCGAAGATGATACCGCAGAACCAATCCCTGATGATGGTATAGAATGTTTACTTCCTAGTCATAATAAGGTCCAAAGAGCTGTGACCCGACTAAAGAACAACAAGGCTGCAGGAGGCGACGGATTACCCGCAGAACTATTTAAGACCAGAGGCGACACGCTGATAAGGCGTATTCATCAGCTTATCTGCGCAATCTGGCTAGAAGAACGCATAGCCGATGATTCGAACCTCAGCATACTAATTCGCGTACACCAGAAAGGACACAAGACGGAATGTGCCAACTACAGAGGAATAAGTCTCCTCCCCATCGCATACAAGATACTTTCGAGCGTACTGTGTGAAAGATTAAAACCCAAAGTCAATGAGATAATTGGGCCCTTATTGGGTGGCTTTAGAGCTGGTAAATCCACCCTAGACCAGATATTCACACTGCCCCAAATCCTAGAAAAGACCCGAGAAGGACAAATCAACACCTACCATCTCATTGTTGACTACAAAGCCGCCTTCGATACTCCTTTACGTTCAAAGGTATTTCAAGCCATGTAACTGCAGCCTTTGAAGGAATCGAAAAAGGATCAGTGAAAATGGGTCTAGCAGTAAATGGAGATAAGACGAAATGAATGGTTTCAACTCCCAAAACGGCTTGTACAACCAAGCAGATAAAGAAAATGGAGAAAATCGAGAACCACAACTTTGAGATAGTCAGCAATTTTATCTACCTCGGCACCACCGTAACCGTTTTGAGATAAAGCGAAGAATAATACTGGCAATCGAATGCTACTTTGTGTTAACTTCGGAGTTTAGAATCAAGGCCACCTCTCGACAGACGAATATCAGACTATAAAAGACACTAAACAACGTGGCACCCGAAGAGGTTGTCACTGGTGTGCATTCGTAGGAAGATGATAAGGGATATAGTGTCGGAGTCGAAAACCCTTCGGCCGATAAGAAGTTTCTACATCTTAAGTCGCAAAGCCCAAATGATGTATCACCGGTTGAATTACAAGCTGTGTCTAATATACTGGTTCCTTGGCTTAGCGAGATATACTGTACTGACACAAGTAGGGCCTATCTCGCTAAGCCATATATACATGTCATATATACTTGCGGTATAGAGGGACATGAATGTCATTTTCATTCCGAAATCAGGAAAACTTTACCATACGAAGACGTAATATTTTCGTCCTATTAGACTGTGATTCTTTATGCTGAAGACTCTTGAGGAGTGATCAAAACATATCTAAGGGCAAAGATTTCAGGAGATCGCCTGTCGGCGCATTCGTCACCCACTACCTTAACTCGGACTGCATCGACCCGAAAGGCTTCGGGTTACCCAAGTTTATTGACGGCAGTACTCTGGCCTTCACCTCCTAATCATTCCCCCTTTCATTCCCCCTTACTTCGTTATAGCCCAGCAACCTAACGGTGTGGATTTATCCATCCTCAGAGATGGCGTTAATCTCTTTCTTACACTGGAAGACTGTTCGTGACCTTATGGCAATTTTGCCGTCGGTAAAGATGTTCACACTCGACATCTTCGCCTTAGCACCACACTTTACGCATTCCGTGATCGCCCGGATCTCCGCCTGCAGGACCGTATTATGGTCAGGCAGTCTATTCAAATCTCAGTCCCTGGGTTCTCAATGTAGATCACCAGGCCCACTCTGTTTACTAGCTTTGATCCATCCGTGTAACATGATCTTCCAGATGGCAATACCAGGGTTCCATCAATCCAAACTGTACCGATGGCAGCAGTGCCTCGCACTCGACTTCAAGGTTCATCTCAGGTATCCGATCGAAAACCTCTTCCCTTCCTTCCAGGTTTCTTATTATCGCCTCGATTATACCGCGATGGTATGAGCTGCTCCTATCCATAGCCACTGCGGCTATGAGACTTAAGGCGATGGGAGATTGGATTGAGGATGCGAGCAGCCATCCTAGGATATCTAGAATAGTCTCTAGTACCCTAGTGGGCGTGGTCCTTATCGCTCCACCTATGCCAAGACAACATGTTCTCTGAACCCGTTGTATGGTCCTTATGTTGCACTTTTTCTCCACATCAGTCCACCAAACTACTGAGGCGTAAGTAAGTATTGGTCTAATCATGCTCCTGTAGAGCCAGTGGACTATCCTCGGAATCAGGCCCCATTCAGCCAACGGCCCGTCTACATAGTGCCCAACATCTGTAAGCCTTCTCAGTACGATCCTGAATGTGACACTTCCAATTCAGTTTTCCGTCCAAGATCACACCTAAGTATTTGACCTTGTCAGATATCGAAATCGTTTTATTGAGGAAACGTGGTGCGTTAAATTGGCCCACGTTCGTTTTCCTCGTGATTTGGCATATTTCAGTCTTCTCTGGATTAACATTGAGACCTCTGGGTCTAGCCCAGTCATATGTCATATGCAATACCATTTCGGCCCTTCTGCATAGCTAGTTTGGATCCTAACCCCTTAGAAGTATTATAATAACGTCTGCGATGCAGACTGGTTCAAATTCTTCCTCAGTCAGCATCCGTAATAGGCAGGGCAGTCTCCACCGACCTTCCCTTGACATAGACATGCTGTTTGTATTTGAGCATTTCGCTGGATGTTCTACTCATTATCATGGTGTCCACAATACGTTCCAGGGTTTTGAGTAGAAAGGATGTAAGACTTATGGGTCTGTAGGCCTTAGATCTCGCATAACTTGCCTTGCCGGGCTTGGGTGTAAACACCACCCTTGCCTTCTGCCAGGCTTTCGGAGTATATGCAAGTTCCAGGCACGCTGTGAAAATATTAGCCAGATGAGGCGCCAGATAGTCTGCCTCTTTCTGTAGTAACGCCGGAAATATTCCATCAGGTCCGGGGAACTTAAATGGTTTGAAGCTCCTCAAGGATTAGTTCACTATAAATTATAAACTTCCGATCAATGTCATTATTCCAAGATTCCGGTGTGTCCGTGATTCCGGTCGTATCCTGTAGAAAATGGGTTTTCATCAAAAGCCTCAACATGTCCTTCGTTGTCTCTGCTCTCACTCCCATCCCTACTAAAGTTTCAGTTTGGACATAAGTATTTGAGAAATTTTTTTTATCTTGGCACGTTTTGCCGCTCTGGTAATCTTTTTGCATTCCTTGAGCCGTGTGTAATACATATCCCAATAAACTTCCGCTTTTTTACGACGTGCTCTGTTAAAAAGTTGCGGACCTCTTTCCCAATATTGCGAATCTCCCCGGTCATCCAGGGTTTTTCTTGGGCTGATTTCCTTTCCCGAAGAGGACAATTATCTTCGAAGGATCCCACCAGTGCAGTCGTAATCCTGTTGACAATCTCTTCTATGCTTGCACAATCTAAATTATCTTGCCCAAGTCTTCTTTTGAGTAGCCTTCCGAATTTTGTCCAGTTGGTCTTCAACTTATTCCGGAAGCTTATCGGATTCGGCGCTGGTCGTGCTATTCTAAACCTAATGTAGCGATGGTCAGAGAAAGAGTGTTCCATAGAGACCCTCCAATCCTGAACCTCATCGATCAGATTTTCGGAACATATCGTCACATCTAATACATCCTCCCTAATCCTATTAACAGAGGTAGCGGTGTTAGCAATATTAAGTGTTATTAGGTTGTTAGTATTCAAGAACTCTGCCAGGGCTTGGCCCCGCTTATTAGTGTTGGTGCTACCCCACGAAATGTGGTGAGAGTTCGCATCGCACCCTATTAGCACCTCGTTTCCTGTCTGTTTTGCATTCCTCACCAGCCGTTGCTGCTCCGACCTTGGTGGCGTTGTCGGAGAGTCGAAAGAGAGATAAAGTGATGCCAGGTTTGCTTCACCGTCTCCCTGTCTCACCACTGTTGCATCCGACGTTGACAACTCTGGGGAAAATATATAATTCAAATTTCTATGACAAATAACGCAGGTCCTCGGCCGAGTACCAGTGATAGCATAGAATAATTGGTAGTTGATATGGTTTAGTCCAGAGACTTTGTTCCGGGTCGTTCATGGCTCCTGAATTAAGGTAATATGAATCTTGCCCTTGCTGATTTTCTCCATCAGAGCGTGTGTAGCAGTCTCGCTCCGGTGGAGGTTTATCTGGATTACCTCAATCATTGGTCCTCCAGTAAATGGGCATCTTGGGAGTAGGTGATGATATCATCGTTTGCTCCCTGTTTTTTAGACTGCATTGACTTTCCTGTCACTGCACTGCCTGATGTCATTGTTTTAGATTCATTGCCTAGTCTAGTCTTCCGACTCTTTATAAAGTCGGTAATGGTTCCATCGTCGGGTCCCTGTTCGTTAAGCTTTATTGGGTTTCCATTCCCTGTTCTGCCTGGTGTTTCAATACTAGGATCTTTACCTATCTTTTCCTTCCAAATCTTAAGTAAATGGGCTTCTTGGGAGTAGATGATGGTACCATCATCGGCTCCCTGTTCGTTGGGTTGTATTGAGTCTCCTGAAGCTGCGCTGCCTAATGTTTCAATATTAGGATCTTAACATATCCCAGTATTCCGAATCTTTAAGTCGGTGATGGGTCCGTCGTCGGAATCCTATTTGTTAGGCTGTATTGGGTCTCTCGCCACTGCACTGCCTGATATTTTAGTATTAGGATCATTGCCTCTCCTAGTCTTTTCAATATTGAGAGATGCCGTGATTGTCTCGTTGTCGGCCCCCTGTTTTTTGGGCGGTGTTGAGTCACCTGCCACTGCAAGGCCTGATACTTTAAGTTAAGTAAGCTGTTTAGAAACAAGGCCACCTCTCGACAGACGAAGATTACACTATACGAGACACTGATACTTCCCGTGTTGTTATATGGTTCCGAGACATGGGTACTTGTGAAAGCAAAGGAGGCAGTGCTTGGAGTGTTTGAGAGAAAGATCCTTCGTAAAATTTATGAACATGTTTGTATTGATGGAGAGTATCGGTGTCGAATCAACAACGAACTGTATGAACCGACGTTAGCATAGTTAGGTTAGGTTAGGTGAGGTTTTATTGGCAGTCTACCATCAGACTCACTTAGACGTTTTCGTCCATTGTGATACCACAGAAGAGAATATTTTTAGTTAAGCGTTTCGTGCTACTTAAAAATCCTTAATTGTTTTCAATATCACTCCCCTAAGTTGGTTCATGTCTGATATTGTGTCTCCACCTAAGTACCGGTATCTGTTGGACGCGAAAGCTGGACAATGACAAAGGAAATGCTCCAACGTATCATCATCGTCCCCGCATGCCCTACACATGCTATCACTTGCCGCACCGATTTTACATAAGTGAGCTCGTAGTTCTATATGTCCTGTTATGATCAGTATATCTATACTGACCTCCTTCTTGCTTCCTTTCAGCAATAGCCTCGTCTTCTCACGATATGGATCCCCCCATAGGATTTTCGCGGTCGTACCGACCATTTCGCTGTTCCTCAATGTTGCATGCGCATTCGGCTCATCCGTCAGTTGAAATCATGCTACAGCTTTTAAAAATTATTTTTAACAAGTATTGTCCTGGAAATTTATTGTTCACGATCCTCAACAAATTTCAGTATAGATTCATAAATGAAATATTTCACCCTAATGAATATTTCATTTGTTTCATCCTATGGTGGTGTTTCTAAAAATAACTTTCATACAAATCAAAATCTTATAAAAGAAAAACACAGAAATCTTGTAAAAGGCAAGACTTCTTAATTTAATTTGTTTTGGCAGAATTTGCAACTAGAAAAGGTCAAATTAAATTAAATTCTAAATTGGACTGCAAATGTTACAGCAGACATGCCATTTTCTATTATGCTATGACAGTGAGCTCAATGTGGGTCATATTCGAAAATGCTGTGTCCCCCTACTCAGCTATGCAGCACGCATTAAGTACTTCCACCTTCCATTCAATGTGTCGCCTAAATGTCCTTTTCATGTTTGCGGGAGTGTGAACACACATAAGTATTACTTTTTATGAGATTTTAATGTTGGTTAAATGCGGTTTCAAGGTATGTTTTCACCTGCAACGAGGACGACAAACAGTACTCGGTGCTGTGAGTTTTCTAAAACATTTCCAGCTCTTTTTGTGATGCTGTAATATTTTTATGGTCTATCTGGAAAAACATTAAAGGTATTTGCGAAACGTAATTTAGAGAATATATATCACTTGGCGAACATGAGTTATGCATAACTTTATCATGGCGAAGAATAAAAGGAAACTAAAGTTAAGAGATAAAGAAAATGTAAATCGTAACTAAGCATTGTAGTTTAGGTAAATAAAAGTCTACAGAAGACGTGCCGCAATGTAATCAAATTTTATGATCTCTTATTGTTCAGAATAGTATGCTATGTGTAGCAATGTTGAAGCAAATTTGATGTTTACAAAAATCTCCAGGGGCTTTACAACTCAAAGGTGTGGTTAGTTATAAGAAGGTCCAGAAATCAAATAGGTGATCCAGATCAAGTTTTTGGCTTTAAAAGGGATCTTCTAATAACAACCACATTCAAATGGCTTACCTAGAGATTGTTTGAAGTCATTAAAGAGGTTTGAAGTTATGACTTGGAAAAGAAAAGATTGGTGGGCCACCGTAGCGCAGATGTTAGCATGTCCACCCATTACGCTGAAAACATTTTCAGCTGTTGTTTTCCCCTGCCAATGCTGGCACTATTTGTGAGGTGCTATGCCAAGTAAAAACTTCTTTCAAAAAAGGTGTCCAAAAAGGCACGCCGTTCGGACTCGACTATAAAAAGGATGCCGCTTCTCCTTGAGCTTAAGCTTGAATCGGATTGCACTCATTGTTATGTGAGAAATTTGCCCTGTTCCTTAGTGGATTGTTCATGGGCAAAATTTGCAATTTTATGGTATTCCATTCTCTAATTCTTTTGATCTAACATATCTCGGAACATTCGTATATGCATCGAATTCTGTAATTCTTGCACTCAGGAAAAAGGACAGGAATTTAAAAAAACCAACTGTTCGATTTTCGAATAAAGACATGTTTTGGGAAGCACACATCGTGGCCTTTCCAACGATGTATGGTAGTACCTTGTAGAATTTCAAGATGTCCTCCAGGAGCATTAGCCATAATCCTGCCAAGATTGTTTATGGAGAATTTTTTTTTTAAAAGACGGGAATTTGAAAAAATCGATTGCTCGACTTTCGAACAAAGACATCTTTTGGAAAGCACACATCGTGACCTTTCTAATGATTTATGGTAGTACCTTGTAGAATTCTTAGATGTCCTCCAGGAGCATTGGCCATAATCCTGCCCAGATTGTTTTTGGAGATTTTTTTTTAAAAAAAAGGGAATTTGAAAAAAGTCGTCTGCTCGACTCACGATGTGTGCTTTCCAAAAGCACACATCGTGACCTTTCGAACGATGTATGGTAGTACCTTGTAGAATTCTTAGATGTCCTCCAGGAGCATTGGTCATAATCCTGTTCAGAATTTTTTCGAGAATTTTTTTAAAAAATACGGGAATTTGAAAAGACCAACTGCTCGACTTTCGAATAAAGACATGTTTTGGAAAGCACACATTATGACCTTTCCACCAATGTATGGTAGAACCTTGTAGAATTCTTAGATGTCCTCCAGGAGCATTGGCCATAATCCTGCCCAGATTGTTTTTGGAGAATTTTTTTTAAAAAAGACAGGAATTTGAATTCGAATAAAGACATGTTATGGAAAGCACACATCGTGACCTTTCCAATGATGTATGGTAGTACCTTGTAGAATTCTTAAAAGTCCTCCACGAGCATTGGTCATAATCCTGTCCAGATTTTTTTTTTTATAAATTTGTCATTTTGCTCATTACTACGGTAAAAGATATTTCATTTGGTGTTTTTGATTCAAAGCATTGATATTAAACTAAAAATTTTAGTATGGTGTTTTTTTTTCTTCTTACAAATATTTGCAAAAATTGATAAAAAAATATGAAATTTAATTAATTTCTCTTGTTTTTTTGTTCTGTTAAGTATTTACAGAGCTCTGCTAACCCCTCAGTGGATCTCTGTTAATACTTCTGTTACTCTCTGTCGCACTCTGTTAACAAAACGGTTTGTGTCTCTGCTACTTAAATTCGGAATTTATCTTCACATGGCACATAGCTGCCATATAGACCGATCTCTCGATTTAAGGTCCTGCAACCATAAAGGGTGCAATTATTGTTTAATTTTGCTGAAATTTGGGACACTGAGTTATGTTAGGCTCTTCGACATCCTTCTTCAATTTCGCTCAGATCGGTCCAGATTGGGATATAGCTCCCATATGCACCGATATCTCGATTTAAGGTTTTGGGCCCATAAAAGGCGCATTATTTGCCCGATTTCGTCAAAATTTAGAATAGTGAGTTAAGTAAAGCCCCCCGACATACTGGATATAGCTGTCCTATAGACCGATCTGTCGATTTAAGGTTTTGGCCTATAAAAGGCGCATTTATTGCCCGATGTCGCCGAAATTTGGGTTAGCGAGTTGTGTTAGGCCACTCGACATCTTTCCGCAATTTGGCCTAGATCGGTATAGGTTTGGATATAGCTGCCATATAGTCCGATCTCTCGGTATGAGGTTTTGAGCCCATAAAAGGCGCATTTATTGTCCGATCTCGCCGAAATTTGGGACAGTGAGTTGTGTTAGGCCACTCGAAATCGTTCCGCAATTTGGCCTAGAGCGTTTCAGATGTGGATATAACTGCCATAGACCGATCTCTCGGTTTAAGGTTTTGAGCCCACAAAAGGCGCATTTATTGCCCGATTTTGGGACAGTGAGTTATGTTAGGCTCTTCGACATTTTTCGGAAACTATGTTAGGCTTTTCGACATCCGTGTCGTATATGGTTCAAATCAATTTGTGTTTGTTTGTTTGTTTGTGTGTTCCTTATAAACTAAGAAACGGCTGAACCGCTTTTCTTGAATTTTTCTTTCACAGATGCAGATGTGCATATTGATCCCGTGGTGAAAATAGGGTACTAAATTTTTCGATATCTGAAGGGTGGGCGGACCCTTCCGCTTACCTTAATTTTCAGAAACGTCAGATCTCGGAGATGCGTGGTGCGATTTAAGCCAAATTTTTTGTGCTCTTATATAGAACCCTAATATCCAAATTTTCGGATGGGGTACCTAGGGGGGCCGCCCCACTCTAAAACCTACCAAATATATATATATATATATATATATATATATATATATATATATATATATATATATATATATAACGACGATATGGAACTCAAATAAAAGGTATTTAGGTAAAGAAAACGTGTCTGATGTCCAAATGTCGGACCAAGTGCTAGGGGGACCATCCCAAGCCCCAAAACACCCCTAAACGGACATATTTACCAACCATGGCAATATGGGACTCAAATCAAAGGTATTTCCGAGTGAAATACAAATCTGATATCCAAATGTGGGACCATGTTTCTGGGGGTAGACCCCTTCCCCAAAACACCCCCCAACTGGACTTATTTACTGACCATTGGAGTATGGGGCTTAAATAAAAGGTATTTTAATGTAGAATACGAATCTGATATTCAAATATGGGACATATTGATCCCGTGATGAGTGTTTGGGGGCCGTCTCTCACCAAAAACAACCTCCAAAGGGGACAAATTTACGACCAAAGCAATATGGGGCTCAAATGAAAGGTCTTTGGGAGTAAAGCACAACTTTCATATCAATATTCGGGAAAAGTGCCTATGGGGCCACCCCACCCCCACAACACCACCCAAATAGTAAGTATTTGCTGACTTTTGCAATATGAGGCTCAAATAAGAGGGTTTTTACAGAAAAACACAAATCCGATATATATTTTCAAGGCCAACTCACTGAGTGGCTCCCATCCCCAAAAGCACCCCGCAAGCCGGTCATGTTTGCCGACTATGGAAATATGGGGCTCTAAGTAAAGGTATGTGGGAGTAGACCATGTATCTGATATCAACATTAGGGGCCAATTGTCTAGCGGACATCCCACCACCATAACAACCCCCAAATAGGACGTATTTGCTCACCAAGACAATTTGGGTCGTAAAGAGAGTGGAACTAAATATTTATAGTTTTTAGGGCCAATACCCCAAACCGGACATATTTGCTGATTTTTGCAATAAGGAGTTTAAATGAGATTAGACAACGAATTTGATATCAAATTTTGAGGGCAATGGCAATATGGGGTTCAAATAAATGATATATAGATATATGAGAATAGAGCACGTTGCTGATGTATTTTCCGGGTTTAGTATTTGGGGCACCACACCAATCCCTAAAACACCCCTAAATCGGGTATATTTACCGACCATGTCAATGTGGACCTTAAATGAAAGGTATTTTGGGGGTAGAGAGCAAGAATTGATAGCCACTTTCGGGACCATTTTCTGGGGGTCTACCCATTTCCCAAAATACCCCGCAATATGGGGCTCAAACAAAGGTATTTTGGAGTAGAATACGAATTTGATATCCAAATGTAGGACGATTTATTTAGGGCATTACCCCTTTCCAAAACACCCCCAAAGGGAAAAAAATTTTTCGACCATGCCAATATGTGGCTCAAATGAAAGGTATTTTAGGTTAGAAAACGAATTTGATAACCTATTTTGGGGCCATGTGGGCCATGGACGCCCCATCCTGTAAAACTCCTCTTAGGCCAATGGAAATAGGGGTTAAAAAAATGGAATTTGAGAGAAGAGCACGAAGATGATACTTTTTTCAGGGCCAAGTATATGGGGGACCACCTCTCCCCCGAAAACATCACTAAATCAGACATTATGAGAATATCGGCTGAAATTAAGTATTTTAAGAGTGGAGTACACCTTACATCTAAACTTTAATTCGTAGACCAATAAAGATCATATGGGATTCAGATAAAGGCACTTATATTGTTAAACTCTTGGTGAAGTTAGCATGGTATTTCACTAAAAGATCTTAATTGTCGAAAATAAATATTCCAAGGAAACTTTTGTTCCATATAAAGTAAAAGAAGGCGCAGCGGAGGCGGGCCTGGGTCAGCTAGTTGTATAGAAAAAGGAAGACTGAAAGTTGTATCTAAAAGTTATCCTCCCAATAAAAAAAAAACTCTCGTTGATGTCCCCACGAGATGGCACTTCAAAACCCTCACCAACCATTCTGTCCTTATAGCGCAGACATTCATAAGAAAAGGACCCCTTCCTACTTACCTCACTTTCACAGTTTTATTGGGCTAGAAAACATCAATAAAGACCTTTAGAAATACTTTGGGCTAAGCTCCTGATTGTGACAAAAGATTCTCGAAAACCTCATTAACTAGCTTCTGGTGGAATTTCCCTCTGGTCCCCTAACGCTGCCGGTCATGAATTTGGAGGAGAGCCGGTTAGAAGACAAACAAGGAATTAAACAAAGAAATTTGTATGCTGATATGGGCAAATAAAGTCCATCAGGGAAGTTTTGTGTTTGTATGGTCGTTAACATAAGTGCTTTGTGAACAAAATGGTTAAAATTGCAAAGCTGATAAGCAAATTTAATTCCTTTTCGAATCCTTCTGCCAAAACATCGACCTGCGAACTATGCTCACTACAAATGAAACCATTGCTCGTTGACGGGAAAAGTTTTCGGGCTTTGTTATCTTGGGAAGAGGGAGGTGATTACAATTGGTCACCGAGATCTGGTGATTTAACACTGTGCGACTCCTTCTTTTGGGGCTATGTGAAGGATAAGGTGTACGCCAACAGTCCAGCATCGATTCTAGACCTCGAAGACACTTTGCGATTTGGCCATGGAAAATTTCATGAGAAGTATATGGTGCTGTAAGCTTAGTCGTGGTGGCCATTTGGCTGACGTTCTTTTTCATTATTAACGGCATATCTTCCTCTTTGTTATGAAAAAAAAATCCGAAAATTTAATTTTTTTCAAAAAATGGCATTTTTTGGTGTATACCAAAATAGTTTCTCTTATGGGAAAACCATTTAGAAGTAGTGCCACTTTAGGTTCTCATTTCTATGAGAATCTACCCTAAATACGCGGATGTGTATATGTTTTTGGGCTTTTTAAACGATCTGCATAGTTCAACGGTAGGAACTAGAAGGCATCTATCTTCTACTGTTCCTGTGGTATCATTATGGATGATACCAGTAATAAACTACAAATCAATGACATTTTGTTAAGGAAAAAAGTTGCGAAAGGCAACTTTGACCGATTGGCGTTCTTATCAAGACGCAGGTGACATGATGATATTTAAAACATTTAATAATTTCATACAACGTACAGTGAATAGCTGAAGCCGTGCCGAATTTCTTTTCTTTCTGTTTATCATGTAAGTAAAAAAAGATAAAAAACTAAACCACTATGATTCCCTGTTGGTTATTCTCACAAAAAAATGGAATTGAAAAATATTCGACGCTCCCGAGTATACAGTTCACACATGTTGCCTAGAGCTTACAATCGTGCTTGCAGTTTCCCAATAGCTAACAGCTGCAATAGTCAAAACTATTCAGTTTTTATTGATAGTGCTCTTGCTTCATACACTCGACATTTCGTTTTTGTTCCGACAACTTAAAGAAAATTGAATCACAAAAAAAAGCCCCTACTATGAGCACACATGAGAGTATATGCCTGTTTGATGGGCTGGCGCTGAATTTTCCTTGCCTTCGGCAATCAATGCATTTTTTTGTCCTTTGCATAACCGTTGTTACTCAATTCCTGGTTAAATTGCATTCATGCAGGAGTGGGTTCATTGTCTTCGATCGAGGAGTAAGGCATTAACTTGTGTCAGATTGAAATGTTGTTTTAGTGACTTTTCCGGCTTTGTTTATCCTTGCCTTCACATGTTTGAGCAACGGTAGTATATTGCACGTGCTATTTTTTCAGAAAACACAGCAAAAGGAAAACAATTCTTGGAACAACAAGAAGCCATAACACAAATGGTCCTGGCCTGTCTTTCAATGCAAAAGAGCTTATTTGTGGTGTTCTCATGCACAGATAAAGCACCATATAGATAACATGGTTTATCGTGCCATATCATTTGTATCGATGAACTGAATCTAAGCGTTTTAAGGCTTATGAAACTTCTTTAGAGACTTTGAATTTAAAGTGAGCTTGAAGTTGTCAAGTGAGGTGCCATTTATCGGAAGGATAAGTTTTAATAAAAAATTGTGTTTAAAGCTTAGAGGGATAGGCTCACAGATGATGGGCACTATGCAGGCGGGCCGTAGGCTCGAAATGGGGCCTGAGTCCTAGGATAGTCCCCTGGCTCCACGGGGGATTAGACCAATACCTACTTACGCCTCAGTAGTTTGGTGGACTGATATGGAGTAAAAGTGCAACATAAGGACCATGCAACAGGTTCAGAGAACATGTTGTCTTGGCATAGGCGGAGCGATGAGGACCACGCCCACTAGGGCACTGGAGACTATTCTAGATATCCAACCCATTAAGGCGATGGTAGAAGGGATTGAGGATGGGAACAGCTCATACCATCGCGGTATAATCGAGGCCATGATAGGAAACCTGGAAGGAAGGGAAGAGGTTTCCGATCGGATACCTGAAATGAACCTTGTAGTCGAGTGCGAGGCACTGCTGCCATCGGCACAGTCTGGGATTGAAGGAACCCTAGTATTGCCATCTGGAAGACCAAAGCTAGAGGACAAAGTGGGCCTGGGGGTTTACATTGAGAACCCAGGGACTGAGATCTGTTTTAGAATACCTGACCATAATACGGTCCTGCAGGCGGAGATCCGTGCTATCACGGAATGCGTGAAGTGGTGTGGTGCTAACGCGAGGACGTTGAGTGTGAACATCTTTACCGACTGTAAAATTGCCATAAGGGCAATAACAGCCACGACAGTACGATTACGAACAGTGTTGTAGTGTAAGAAGGAGATTAACGCCTTCTCTGAGGATGGCAAAATCCGCATTGTTTGGGAGCCGGGCCATAACGGAGTAGGGGGAAATGAAAGGGTCTGCCCTTGGCGGTGAAGGCCAGAGGACTGCCGTCATTAAACTTGGTTAACTTGAAGTCTTTCTCGTTGACGCATTCCGAGTTAAGGGAGTGGGCGACGAATGCGCATGCGACATTGTGGAACAGCGAAACGGTCGGTAGGACGGCAAAAATCCTGTAGGGGGGATCCAGATCGTGAGAAGACGAGACTATTGCTGAAGGGAAGCAAGAAGGATGTCATTATAGCTATTGGTATCATAAGGGGACACATAAAACTACGAGCTCACTTATATAAAATTGGTGAGGCAAGTGATAGCATATGAAGGGCATGCTGGGAAGATGATGAGACATTGGAGCATTTCCTTTGCCATTGCCCGGGTTTCGCGTCCAACAGATACCGGCACTTAGGTGGAGACACTATACCAGACATGGACCAACTTAGGGGAGTGGTATTGAAAACAATTAGGGATTTTGTAAGTAGCACGGAATTCCTAACTTGAAATTTTCTTTTTAGAGGTTACTTTATAGTTCTTAGAGCGCACAACAAGCCGATTACTGGCTTAGGTGTATGTCCATAGTGGCATGGGGTGGATTAACATCTGCACCCTCTTTTCAACCTAACCTAAAGCTAGCCGCCTGAAATTTTCACAAATACTTCTTATTAGCGTATGTCGGTTGGGATCTGGATAAACCGCGATCGGGATAAGCCGATATGGGATCTTGAATTCTTTAGCCGCTATAGGGCACAATTCTTGTCCGACTTGGCTGAAAATTGGCATGAGATTTTTTGTTAAGACTTCCAATAACTGTGCTGAGTATGGTTTATATCGGTCCATAACCTGATATATATATCATATAAACCTATCAGGGGTCCTGACTTCTTGAGCCACTAGAGTGCGCAATTATTATCCGATTTGGCTGAAATTTTGCATGAGGTATTTTGTTATGACTTTCAACAACTGTGCTGAGTAGGGTTGAAATCGGTCCATAACCTGATATAACTGTCATATAAACCTATTTGGGGTCTTGACTTCTTGAGCCTCTAGAATGCGCAATTATTATCCGATTTAGCTGAAATTTTGAATGACGTATTTTGTTATGACTTCCAACAACTCTGCTGAGTATGGTGGAAATCGGTCCATAACCTGATATAGCTGTCATATAACCTATCTGGGGTCTTGACTTCTTGAGCCACTAGAGGACGCAATTATTATCCGATTTGGCTGAAATTTTGCATGAGGTGTTTTGTTATGACTTTCAACAACTGTGCTGAGTAGGGTTGAATTCGGTCTAAAACCTGATATAGCTGTCATATAAACCTATTTGGGGTCTTGACTTCTTGAGCCTCTAGAATGCGCAATTATTATCCGATTTAGCTGAAATTTTGCATGAGGTGTTTTATTACGACTTTAAATAACTGTGCTAAGAATAGTTGAACCGATTTATAGCCTGATATAGCTGCCATATAAACCGATATGGGGTCTTGACTTCTTGAGCCACTAGAGGCCGCAATTATTATCCAATTTGGCTGAAATATTGCCTGACGTGTTTTGTTATGACTTCCAATAACTGTGTTAAGAATGGTTCAAATCGGTCTATAACCTGATATAGCTGCCATATAAACCGATCTGGGGTCTTGACTTCTTGAGCCACTAGAGGGCGCAATTATTATCCGATTTAGCTAAAATTCTGCATGAGGTGTTTTGTTATGACTATAAACAACTGTGCTGAGTATGGTTGAAATCGGTCTAAACCTGATATAGCTGTCATATAAACCTATCTGGGGTCTTGACTTCTTGTGCCTCTAAAGGGCGCAAGTATTACCCGATTTAGCTGAAATTTTGTACAACGGCTTCTCGCATGACCTTTAACATATGTTTCGAATATGGTATGAATCGGTTTATAGCCTAATACAGCTCCCTATAACTGATCACCCTATTTTACTTCCTGAGCCCCTAAAGTGCGCAATTCTTACTAGATTTGACTGAAATTTTACACAATGATTTCAACTACTATGGTCTCCATATTGAGTTCAATTATGGTTCGAAATTAACCATAACTTGATATTGCTCCAATAACATAGCAATTCTTTTCTTTTATCCTTTGTTTGTCTAAAATGAGATACCGTGGCAAGAGCTCGACAAATGCGATCCATGGTGGAGGGTATATAATATTCGTCGCGGCCGAACGTAGCACGCTTTTACTTGTTACTTGTTTACAACTTTTTGTGCCACTGTATGTACTTTGTGGCGTCTTAGACCAATATTTCGATGTGTTACAAACGGAATGACCTGATTTGTACACCCCCCATTCTATGGTGGGGGTAAAAAAAAATCACTTGCACCAAGTTGCAACTCAATTGTTTCATGTATATCATATTGTCAGGCACATGAGAAGAGGTTCAGGCGAATGAAGCTGAAGTGCTTAAAAACTGTACATGATATGTTGAAGTTTTTTGAAGAAATCTGTTACCAAACCCCTTGCCCACAATTGCAGCCATATGCAATTTGAAGTACGAGCACACAAACGTTAATCATTAATTTAACTCTGCCATCAGCACTTACTTATTTGCGTAAAAAAGTTCGCAAGGTAAATATAATTTATAGAATCGATAACATATTGTTGAAAAATGCCTTTTTAAAATGTTTGGCCATAACTCATTTTCAGCATTTCCGAAGCAGGTTTTCCACTGCCACGTCCTCGCCTTTGCCTTTTGACAGTTCAAATGGTTTTGGTTGTTTTTCCCTGGTAGCTGGTCGTTGGTCGTTCTTCGCTGTTCTTTGTATGTCCTTCATTTGTAGCGGAAACGAGCTTTTAAACCCGCTACGACGTATTACTTACGGCTGTGACACGGCACGGCAGCATGCTATGTGCTGCAGGCACCAACAGTTTTCGGAAAGCAAAAATAATGATTTATAATGAAGAGGAAAGGACAAACGACCCGCTTGCAATACAAAATGTTAACCTTCTGCAGAGCGCATACAATCACACATGCCCTCGCTCATACAAATATTGAGCTGGGATTCAATGCCATTTGGCATTTTCCGGCAGTTTTGTTCGTTTGTCATCGATAAGATTTATAGCCCTGTAGGAAGTCACATGGCGAAACGTGCATAACGTGAGGCAAACTTGAAATTTAATTTTATTACCATCAGCTTGCACCTTGCGCCAAAGTGCAGCAAAAGCATAATCGCATTGCAAATGACACCAACCAACTACTGCTATGCGACTGTGCGAAGGAGCGAACATGGACGCATGCTGATGTCGGCTGGTGGGTGTAATCAAGTTGAAATGGCACATAAAACGAATTACTTCATGTAGCGCGGCACCGCCTTGCATTAAGCCATCCATTGACTGGGGGATGTTATATTTAAACAAATTATTTCCCAGAGCCATGTATTTAATTAACTTTGTTACCATCGTAAATGCCGCTCAAAGGGAGGCCGGGATCTTTTGCACTTTACTGCCAAAATTTGAATTGCGTTGCAACGCATATAAAGCAGAACAGAACAGCTTGCCTGCTCATCTTCTCGTGAGTCATGATGAAATGAGGTTTTAACTGCGATAAATTGAGTGCACACACGTCTCGTGTTGAGCGGGGAAAGTTTGAAGAGTTTTTTTTTCGAATGAACAAGGATGATATTAAATTTGGTAAGACATAATTAGTAAAAAAAATTTTGTATGGCTTTTACAAGAAACTGGTTCAAGGCGAGTAAGGACGGGCGAAAGTCTGGCGAAGTAGACCTTTTGATACCCTACACCACATTGCGTATGCAGCTTAAGTCGTCGAAACTAAAATTTGCTTAGATTTGAAATGTAAAATTTCGACCAAAATCCGGACATTTTGAGTGGGTTATAGAAAAAATCATAGTGCAAAAAAGTGAAAATCGGGAGATACATGTATATGAACAGATTTCTATAACTCTACCAGTGATCAGAAAAGTCATAAGAGAAACCTTAGTGACAAATTTTATGAGGATCGCTTAACAAATGACCAAATTAATTGCAAAATTAGTTAATATGTGCAACTAGCTGACCCGGTCCCGCTCCCTGCGCCTTCATTCACTTTATAGGGAACAAAAGATTCCTTA